>NW_006203879.1:559177-580423 GCF_000334495.1 Tupaia belangeri chinensis
TCCCTGACCCCCTCCCCGACTCAGTGTCCTGCCTCGGCGGTGACCACTCCTTAAGACTTTCTAGTAGTTGAATGTTCAATCTGGCCTCCCCTTCTGTAAAATGCTAGCTCTTAGAGAACAAAACACTGTTTTCTACTATAGCTTGTGTGGAAAAACTTATAGTTTGACCCCATAGCCTAGTGGTTAAGGAAGTTGACTTCCACATGGCTGGCTGACTGCAATTGAAATCCCAGCCCCGATGGCTTGAAAAAGACACCAGATTCATGTGCACGAGTCCTCCAAATCCAGACAGGCGGGAACCAGCAGTTAGCGTAATGGCTATGTCACTGGACTCCCACGTAGTCGACCGCGGTTCGTGTCCCGGACCCGGTGGCCTAAAACTCACGCCGGGCGCGTGTGCGTGTGTGCCCAAGATCCCAAGAGGAGAATGGAGGAGAAGGGATTGCGGTGTGACCATCCCCCCTGGGGGGTGATTTCTCGCTTTCTGTCTCTATGTCTCTCTCTGTCTGTCTGGCGAGCGCACACGCCCTACAGTGAAAATCTCTCCAAAAAAAAAAAAAAAAAAACCCCAAATCCAGACAAGATCAGGGAAGGAGGAGGAGAGACTGGCATGTCCATGCCCCATGAGAATAGGGAAGGGAGTCCTCCCTCTCTCTGTCTCTGGTGGGTGCATGCACCTCTGATAATTAAAAAAGAAATCTACCTGGTGCTCAATAAACATATCTAGATGTATGAATGGAATACTATCTGAAAGATGCCTTCTATGGTTCTTCATAAACTTTCAAAGACGGGAACCAGCAGTTAGCGTAATGGCTATGTCGCTGGACTCCCACGTAGTCGACCGCGTTTCGTGTCCCGGACCCGGTGGCTTAAAACTCACGCCGGGCGCGTGTGTGTGCGTGCCCAAGATCCCGAGAGGAGAATGGAGGAGAAGGGATTGCAGCGTGACCATCCCCCCTAGGGGGGTGATTTCTCGCTTTCTGTCTCTATGTCTCTCTCTGTCTGTCTGGCGAGTGCACGCGCCCTACAGTGAAAATCTCTCAAAAAAAAAAAAAACTTTCAAAGACATGTTAGTACTCCTGTTTTTCTCTCCCTGTCTTGAAGAACCCCATGCCAGGAGTGTCCTAGTTCTGAACAGTGTGGGGCAGGAAGGAGAACAGATATTTTGTACGTTCTTCCCTGTGTGAGCAAGGTTGTGTGTTTGCTCTTTCCATCTCTGGACCTCCATACCCTAATCTGTCACAGCGTGGTAGCCTGCGAGGACTGGGAGAGGCCGTTGAGGACTCCTGTGGGGAGGCATGCCGCTGGGGGGGCAGCTCTTCTCATTCCTGCCGGTCACTGCTCCCCACTGCTCCCCTCCCCAGCCTGTCCGGGGAAAGGACATCTCTGAGGTTTGTCCTGACCAAAGCCGGTCCTTTTTTCTCTCAGAAGGAAACAAATCCCTGCAACATTTCTAGGCGAGAGCTGGAGAAATAAACATGTCAATGAATATTGTTATTTTAAAATATTCTTTGTTTTATTTATAGACTGGCTAGTCCCTATTTTCCTTAGAAAAATATACATTTCACTGTCTTCCTAGCAGAAACAATGGATAACGTGCATGCCAGGCGGTTCTTTGACCTGGTTTTTCCATCCTCCGTTTTCAAGGGCTTGGAAGCAGCTCCGAAGGGAGGGGAAAATGAATCACTGCCTTCCTGCACTCGCATTGGGATTGTCAAATTGGATTTGAAAATAGCCTTATATTGTTTCACTTCACAATAGATAAAGCATGGGTTTCTATCAGCCGCGTGACCTTTTTGGTTCGCCCGGCTCTCTTGTTTAATCTAAGGATTCACTGTCCTTGGGCTTGCACAGGGGCCTGGGTACAGCGCGTTAATGAAAGGCTGCATGTCCCGTTAAGCTCCACACACCCGCCTGCGAGCTCGGCCTAAAGGTCAAAGCCGAGTGGGCAGAGTGTGGACCTCGGGCTCCCTCAAGCACTTTGTCTAAAGAGAACAGCTCGCACCTTCCTGGGGGTTACATCAGCTCCTTCTTCCATCCCTATGGAAACGCTTCTCTTTCTGTTTTCGCATCTGGGCTAACCACATGACACAGCAGACACACTGGTGAACAGTGGAGTCAGGCGTTGGCAACCATCTTTCAGAACGTGTGGCCGGGTGGTTACACTTTCTGGTCCTAGAGTCCAGCTTCGTGGTTTCAGATCTGTTGGCAGACCACACGGGCAGGTTTGAAACCACTTTTCAGGCAGTCACATCGTTATTAAGTAGGGATGGCCATGACACTTTCTTGCTGTGATGCGGTCGGTTTACTGGAGGTAGGGATTCTGAGAACTCTGTCTGACGTCAAGTCACCGTTGACGTTCGCTGTTCTTGCAAGGCTTCCTCCTCTAACGCTGTTGAGTCAGACAGAGGAGTGAGCGAGCCGAGCCCCTGGAGGGAACAAGCGAGGGCCGACAGCCATGCTTCGGCTCCATGTGTTAGGGCCCAGCACAGACTGTGTCATTTATTTTTGTCTTCAATTTCCTATAGGACACGTGCATTCACCAGAGAGACAGGGAGAGACAGAGACAAAGCACCTCCCAGGAGTGATGAGTATACCATGATCCTTTCTCCTCCGTTTGGCCCTCAGGATTTGGGGCATACACGCACATGCACCCGGTATATTTTTCAAGTCACCGGGTAGGGACTCAAACCACGCTGTTGGCCACATGACATCCAGTCACCTTAACCACCATGCCACCTGGCCGGCCCTACAGACTTGTTTTATTCCAAAATAAACTGGCAAGCAAACCAATCCTGACTGAGCCTCTGTGCCTAGCGTTGCCGATATTAGCCACATCATCTATACTACAGTTTGAGGTTTGAACTATTAGTAGAATTTATTATGGCTAACTTACGGGGACAGCAAGCCATATTTTACCCTGCACATCTGGAGTCATGCAGCAAGACGTAATTCAGAGGGAACACTTGGAATCGTGATCATTACTTAGAATTAGATGACTTGGGGAGTTTTCCTCTCTCTGTTACTTATCTTTCTTTTTTGGGGAGCACGACTGGTTTATGTAATAGGAATGTGGTGTTCTCCCAGCCAGAACGGGGTCAGTTTGTCTACGCATTCCTCTTGTCAGAGGCCCACACAGCTGTCACAGAACTCGGCTCCTAGAGTGGAACCAGACGCAGGGTGATGCAGTGCGCGGAGGTGGTCATGTCTCATTGGGAGGAGTGACTGGCCAAGTCTGATTTCATTTTCTTTTTCTCCCTCTGAACACATAGCAGGTATTAGGGGGAGTTTGGTTTGGGGATGTTTACTTTCTCTAACTTACATTAAATAACACAGTGAGGCAGAATGAGAGTGGTCTTTAGTGAGAGCGGACAGAGGCCAAATCCAAGGTCTGGTCTTACTGGGAAACGCATAACACCCCCAAGCATCAGCATCAGCTCCTGTGAAATGGGGCTGACGTCTGTTCCCTGTGGTACAATAACTGAACACTGGCAACCAGGTGATTTGTCACAATAGAAGTTTATTTAGCTCACAGTTATGGAAGTCCATGGTCTAGGGACTGCATCTTGTGAAGGTCTTACTGCTGGCGGATCCCATGGCAAGGGCACCTCGTAGACAGAGCAAGCACATGCATGTCTGTGTCTCCTTAGACACTCTAAGGATGCAATGATGGCGCCCCGCCCAAATCCTACTCCCCTCCCAAAGGCTCCGCCTCTCAACACCATAGTCAGGTTTGAAGTGTCCACCTTCTTCACCCAGTCAACCTTGGATTTTAGGGGGACACTGTCAAACTATAGCAATGCCTGATTGTATGGACTGCTTGAAGACTAAATGCATAGGGTGTGTACGAGTGTCTGCAGCTCTGTGTGCCGAGCGTAAGCTGCAAGCGTGAGCCCTTTCCGCCCTGGTCTAGATTCTCAGGCACTCATGAGATGGGGCTGCTCCATCGCTGTTTGTGCTGCTCAGCGGCATTTAGTCATCTCTGCGTCCCTCCTGGCTGCTCACAGGAGTGAGCATGTTTCAGACCTGTGGCTCCTAGCTCAGAATCCTGGCACCCATGATCATTTCAATTTAGGGAATAATATGTTCAAACAATTTCTTACTGATGATGTCTTTTAAATAGTGCTAACAGTCTGTTTGTTTTATAATGTAATGAATGCAATTTGCATGTAATTTGATAATGCACTTTCACATACTGGAAAATACAATTTATATTCAAATTCTGTGGTTGAGGATAAGTCAAAAATTATTATACATTTTTACAGTTAAAAATATAAAGCTCCACTTTGGGATCTTAGGTCTGAATGAGACATTTGAGTTTTTGTAATGTATATTTTAAAATGTATAAGTCATAAACTGTGAACCATGAAGAGTTGAGGAATTGCCACCAGGTGTCCTTGGACCCCACAGGTTGCTAGTATAGTTTGTACAATATAAAAATAGTGTTTTCACAATAAATGCTATACTTTCCCAAATGTATGTAGGTTTTACATAATTAAGCAGAAACACACAGAAAATATTTTGTTCAATGAAAGAAATTTCCATCATTGGTTCCTAAATAAGTAAACTCATATGTTGGTAGCATTAGTGGAAGAGGAGGGTGGATGTTTTTGTGTGATATAAGTATTTGCCATCAAATAGGCTGGAAATCACATATATTATCAAAATCCCTTTATTTTCTAAACTGAATCCTAGAATGGCCCTGTGACCCTCTGAGATGGCACAGCTAAGAAAGAGGTAGCGTGTACTTCGAAAACGTATCTCCACACTTAGTCCAATGTCCTTCCCATGACTACCTTGACCATTAAATTACACTTTTAATCTTGAGATCATTGTGGATTGGCATGCAATTGTGAAATAATATTTATTGGTTCTGTGCTCTCTTCACCCAGTTTCTCTGAATAGTTCATATTTTCAAGTTATAGTACAATAAAACAACCATCAACATTGACACAATTGACTGATCATTTTGTGGTCCATAATTTTACGTGTGTGTGTGTGTGTGTGTGTGTGTGTGGTGCTATACAATTTTATCACAGGTATGAGTTCTTGCATGCATCACCGGAGTCAAGATCTAGAACAGTTCAGACCTCAAGGATCCCTGCTGAGGTGTTTTAATAACTATACCACCAGCTCTCTCTCCCTGTCACTAGCTGGCTTTTCCTAACCCCTGGAGAACAATACAATTTTCTCCATATTCATAACTTTGTCATTTCAAGAATGTTATGTAAATATAATCATACAGTGTGTAGCTTCTTGGGATTGCCTTTTTGCATTCAGTATCATTTCCTCAAGAGTCATTCAAGTTGCTGAGTGTATCGATAGTTTGCTCCTTTTGGCCAGCTGAGTTGATGCAGCAGTGACACGTTTCATGATGCCGAGACCTTATGGTAATGTCCTAGGCTCACCTCCCAGGGTCCTCCTGTGCATCCCTGGTGCATATGCCCGTGGTTCTGGCAGGCTGGAGCTAGGGATCGGAGAGTGATGTGAAGACACTGTTGGGTGTCTGTGAATCTGTTTCTGTCTCCCTCTCTCATGAAAGAAAGAAACAAATATATTTAAATGTTTTTTAAATAGTTTATTCCTTTTTACTTTTATTTTTATTTATTTTTTTCCTTTGTTATTTATTTATTTATTTATTTGGAGAGTTTTTTGCTATAGGGCACGTGCGCTCACCAGAAAGGCAGGACAAAACAAAAAGACAGAAAGCAAGAAATCACCCCCCCAGAGGGGATGGCCACACCGCAATCCCTTCTCCTCCATTCTCCTCTCGGGTTCTTGGGCACGCACACACACGCGCCTGGCGTGAGTTTAAGCTGTTAGGTCCAGGAATCGAACCATGGTTGACTACATGGGAGTCCAGCAACATAGCCATTACGCTAACTGCTGGTCCCTCCTTTTTATTTTTGAGCCTTATCCCACAATGTGTATGCACCACAGTTTAACCATTGCTCATTAAATGGGTCAGGACCAGCTAGCGCCCTGGTGGTTAAAGCAGCTGTATTCCATGTGGTCAACTGAGCTGTTCAAGTTCCAGATGTGGTAGCTTGAAAACACATCAGGCACATATGCATGCATGCCTGAAATCCCGAAAGGAGGGAGAGATGGACGAGAAGGGATTTCCACATGCCTGTCCGCCATATGAGGTGCTTTCATTCATGCCTCTCCCTGTCTGATTTGGGTCATTTTCACTTTTTGACTTTTATGAATAAAGTTGTTATGAACCTGCATTTCAATGTTTTGCATGAACATAAAGTTTCATTTCACTGGGATCAATGGTCAAGACTGCAATCATTTCAGTAGCTGGATGTTTAGTTTACTTCAGTTTTGGTTTCGTTTTGACAGACTGATTGAGATATTAATGCGACAAAATTCACCCATCTGAAACACAATTCAGTGACTTTTAGTATGTGCACAGAATCGTGCACTCATCAACTCTATTTTAGAGCATTTTCATCACCCCTGAAAGAAAGAATGTACGTCTAATCATTATGCTGCAGTCTTTCCAATTCCCCAAGCCATAGGCAATCTCTGCTTTACTTCTGCTCTCTACAGATATGCCTGTTTGGAACGTTTCATATAAATGGAATCATACCATATGTGTTCGGTTATGACTTGCTTCTTTCACTTAGCATAATGTCTTCTAGATTTATTCATGCTGTGGCATGTATCAGGATTTTTAGATTGCTGAATAATATTCTGCTGTATGGCTAGACCACCTTCATTTATGCATTCCTGAGGTGACGTACATTAAATTACTCGAACTTTTTGACTATTATGAACAATGTTTCTTCTTTCTTATTTTTTTATTTTATTTATTTATTTTTTTAATGTCTTTTTTTTTTTTTTTTGGAGAGATTTTCACTGTAGGGCGTGTGCGCTCGCCAGACAGACAGAGAGAGACATAGAGACAGAAAGCGAGAAATCACCCCCCAGGGGGGATGGTCACGCCGCAATCCCTTCTCCTCCATTCTCCTCTCGGGATCTTGGGCATGCACATACACGCGCCCGGCATGAGTTTTAAGCCACCGGGTCCAGGACACGAACCGCGGTCAACTACGTGGGAGTCCAGCGACATAGCCATTACGCTAACTGCTGGTTCCCTCTTCTTTTTTATTTTAAGTATTTTTTTTTCCATGTGGCACAGTGCTCATGGAAGGGAGACAGAGAAAGAATGTGAGAAGTCACCCCTCAGGGGGATGGCCATGTTATAATCTGTTCCTCCATTCTCCTCTTAGGATTTTGGGCATGCACACACATGTGCCTGGTGTGATTGTCCAGCAATAGGATCTGGGACTTGAACCGTGTTTAATCCTGTGAGAATCCAGCCACTGAACCTGCGGGACTTGGATAAGGTTTCTCTCATTATTTGTGTTCAGGTTTTTGTGGGAATATGAGGTTTTTATTTCTCTTGAGTGTATGCCTAGAAGTAGAATTGTGAATCACATGGTAACTCTGTGTTCAACTCTCTGAGAAAATGCTAAACTGTTTGGACCATTTTACATTCCCATCAGCAGCGTATGAGGGCTTGCAACTTCTCACCGTCTTTGCCAACACTTGTCATATTTAGTCTTGTTGATTATAGCCATGCTAGTGGGTGTGAAGTGCTAGCTCATTGTGGTTTTGATTTACATTTAGGATGTTGAACATATTTTCCTGCATTTGTTGAGCATATGTGTATATATATTCAGAGAAATATCTATTCATATCATTTGCATATTTAAAAAAATAAAATCATGTGTCTGTTATTGAGTAGTAATTATCCTCAAAATATATGGGACCAGCAGTTAGCGTAATGGCTATGTCGCTGGACTCCCACGTAGTCGACCGCGGTTCGCGTCCCAGACTGGTGGCTTATAAAACCCATGCCGGGCGTGTGTGCGTGTGTGCCCAAGATCCCGAAAGGAGAATAGAGGAGAAGGGATTGCGGTGTTGCCATCCCCCCGGGGGGTAATTTCTCGCTTTCTGTCTCTCTGTCTCTCTTTGTCTGTCTGGCGAGCACACATGCCCTATAGTGAAAAACCTCTCAAAAAAAAAAAGTTCTAGATATAAATGCCTTATCAAATAAACAATTTGTAAAAAGCTTTTTTCATTTCGTGGGTTGCCTTTCACTTCCTTCATGAGATGTTCTTTGACGTCTAAAAGTTTGAAATTTTGATGATATCCAGTTTACTTTCTATTTTATTACTTATGTTTTTGGCATCATATCTAAGAAAACAGGGAACCAGCAGTTAGCGTAATGGCTATGTCACTGGACTCCCACGTTGTCGACCGCGATTCGCATCCTGGACCTAGTGGCTTAAACCTCATGCCGGGCGAGTGTGCGTGTGTGTCCAAGATCCCAAGAGGAGAATGGAGGAGAAGGGATTGTGGTGTGACCATCCCCCCTGGGGGGTGATTTCTCGCTTTCTGTCTTTATATCTCTCTCTATCTGTCACGTGCCCTATAGTGAAAATATCTCCAAAAAAAAAAGAATTGAAAAAAAAATAAGAAAACATTACCTTATAGACAGTCACAAAGAACTACACCTGTATTTTCTTCTAAGAGTTTCGTTATTTTATTTTAGTGCTTATGTTAAGGTGCTTGTTTTATTTTAAATATTTTAATAGTATGAGACAGAGGGATTTCTCAACTCTTTTTTTCTTTATCTTACCACAGAGGCTTGAACTTAGTAGTTCCAACACTGTGTTGAATGAAAGTGGTGAGAGCAGATATCCCTGCCTGCTCCTGATGTTAAGAATAAGCATTAGGCCTTTTGTTATTATGAATATTAGTAGATATGACTATTTGCAACTGCTATATTTCTACCTGAAGCTACTTCCAGCTTGATGAGAGTCTCTCTCTATCTCTCTCTATCTCTCCATGGATGTGTGCTGATCGTATGATTTTTCTTCATATATTGTTGTGGCGATATGATGGATTCCATTGTTTCACATGCTGGACCAGCCTTGTATACTTGGTATAATCTCACTTAGTTACAGTATATAATTCAGTTTTTTTTTTAATTTGATTTTGCCTTACAGCATGTGAGCTTGCCAGAGAGAGAGACAGACAGAGACAGAGACAGGAAGAGGAAAGTGAGAAATTGCTCCCCTCACACACACACGGGGATGGCCACACTACAATCCTTTTGCCTCCAGTCTCCTCCAGGGATTTTGGGCTTGCATGCGCACATGCCAACATGCACATGTGCCAGCATGATTTTCAAGTCACGGGGTTCGGAACTCAAACCTCGGCTGACCATGTGGGAGTCCAGTGACCATCTGCTGGCCCCAATTCTTTTTTATGTGATGTTAGATTCAGTTGAGTAATATTTTATTGGGGCATTTTGTGTTTAAGCTCAATAGCAATATTTGAAAGTAGCTTGTGCTTTTTTTTGTTTTTTTCTTTGCCTATACTCTCTGGGTACTGCTGATGTTCAAAATGAGGAAGGAAGAGCCAGCAGGTGGCATGGTGGTTAAGGCACTGGATCCCACTTGGCCAACTCCACATTCAAGACCTGGATTCTGTGGCCTGAAAAACATGCTGGGCATGTGTGAATGTGAGTCCAAAACCCAAAGAGGAGAACGGAGGAGAAGGGATTGCAGTATGGCCATCCCCATGGAGGGGTGATTTCTCACTTTCCCTCTCTGTCTCTCTTCGTCTCTCTCCAGAAAATGCACATGTCCTATGGCAAACAATTCTAAAAAATAAAATAAATTAAAAAAAAATATGAGGGAAGAAAGAAGTCTTTCTCTATTTTATTTTTGAAAGAGATTGTGTAAAATTGTGGCTAATTCTTCTTTAAATGCTTGATAGAATTCAAAAAGTAAGCCATTTGGGCCTATAACCCTTATTGGGGTAGATTTTAAATTATTTCAATTTACTTACTGGTTATAGAAGTATTTAGGTTAACTATCCATTTTGGTTGAGATTTTAGAGAGTAAAAATGGTTCCGCTTCTCCTAATTTGCCAAATTCTGGAGCATAAAATTGCTTATAGTATGCCACTAGTAATTTTTCAGTGATTTCAGGATTTGTAGCAATAAATTGCTTCATTCCTTGTCATTCGTGCCTGATCTTTATCCTTGTCACTTTTGCTAGTGGTTTATTTTATTAATTCTTTTAAAAGGCCAACATTTCGTCTAATTGATTTTCTTTAGTGTTTTCTTGCTTTCAATTATGATTACTTCTGCTTTAATCTTTGTTATTTCTTCTGCTTGATTTAGCTCTTTTTTTCTGTAATTTTTGAGGTAGAAACTTAAATTATGATTTCAGAGCTTCTCAGTCTCTAATGTAAGCATTTGGTGGTGTAAATTTTTCTTTTATCCTTGCTTGCTTTAGCTAAATCACACATGCTTTTTTTTTTTTTTGGAGAGGTTTTCGCTATAGGACGCGTGTGCTCGCCAGACAGACAGAGAGAGACAGAGAGACAGAAACCGAGAAATCACCCCCCAGGGGGGATGGTCACGCCACAATCCCTTCTCCTCCATTCTCCTCTTGGGATCTTGGGCACGCACACACACACGCGCCCGTTGTGAGTTTTAAGCCACTAGGTCCAGGACGCGAACCACGGTCGACTACATGGGAGTCCAGCAACATAGCCATTACGCTAACTGCTTGTTCCCACACACACATTTTAATATGCTGTACCTTCATACTAATTAGTGTTACATAGTTTTAATTTTTTATAGATTTCCTTTATCACCATGCATTATTTTCAGTATATTGTTTAATTTAAAAATCTTCAGAGATTTTCTTATTGTCTTATTGTTTATTTTTTAAAGATTTTTTTAAACCATAGATATCTCTCAAGAGAGACACAGAGAGAGAGAAAGTGAGAAATCACTCCCCCAAGGGTAGCTAGATAGATCATAATCCCTTCTCCTCCATTTTCCTTCCGAGATTTTGGGCACACCCACACACACATATGCCTGGTGTGATTTTCAAGATGCTGGTCTAGGACTTGAACTGCGGTTGGCCATGTGGGAATCAGGGACCTTCACCACCATATTACCAGCTGGCTCCTGTGGTCTTATTCCATCATTGCCAAGGAATTTTAAGTCTCTCTTTTTTTCTTGAGCTAGAAGGCACATGCACTTGCTGGAAGGAGAGAGGGAGACAGAGAGAAAGGAAAGAGAGAGAGAGGGAGAAAGTGAGAAAGCACCCCCTAAGGGGAATGATCATGCCATAATCCTTCTTCTACATCCTCCTTTTGGAACTTTGGGCATGCATCTAATGTGCTTCTCAAGTCCCAGACCCAAGACTTGAACTGCACAGTTGACTATGTGAGAATCCAGTCACCTCAACCACCATACTACCAGCTGGCCTTTCTAAATTTTTTTTCCTAATCGAATTTTAATTCTTATAAATTTGTTGATTCTTTCATGCTCCTGGATGTGATCCCTCTTGGTAAATGTTTCAGACCTATTTGAAAACAAATGTGGGGCTAGGTGGCTTGAAAAAAAGATGCTGAGCACGTGTGTGGTTGTGCCAAAAATCCTGAGAAGAGAATGGAGTAGAAGCAATTGTGGTGTGGTCATCTCCCCAAAGGGTGATTACTCACTTTCTCTCTCTCTCCCCCTTTTCATCTTTCTGTAGCAAGCGCCCATGCCCTACAACAAACAAACAAATTAAAAAAGAAAACAAATGTATATTCTGCTCTTATTGGGGGAGTATGACATATACGTTAATTAGATATGATTGATTGTGTTTTTCACATCTTCTGAATCCTTACTGACTTTATTTTTAGAAGTTGTACCAGTTGTTGAGAGTGGGGTGTTGGAAATTCCAACTTTAGCTGGAGATTTGTCTATATTTCCTTTCAAATTTGTCACACACTTCGTGTATTTTATGGTTCTGATGTTCAGTGCGTACACGTTTGTGACTGTGAGATCTTTCTGCTGTATTAATCTTTTATTGCTACATCATGTCCCTTTATGCCTATAGTCAGTTTCTTTGCTCCCAAATTTATTTTACTTAATACTAATGCCGCCCATTTTGTTTTATTTTTTAATGTTTGCATATTACATCTTTTCCTACTTTACTTTCAACCTACCTATGTCTTTGAATTTCAGGTGAGTTTCTCATAGTCAGCAAAATCTAATCCATCTCAGTGAGATTTGTTTTTTCTTGGTCAGCATTAAATTTTGAGAACTTTGAAAGGCGATTTGCTCACAAACAATGGTTTAATGTATAAATTTACATATCATAAATGTGAATGAATTTTGCCCATATTTACACATTTAATCTATTACTTGTATTCTTTGCAAGTACATGTACAATATATGTATATTTACATAAAATGATTTGACTGTATGGTAAGCCCAGTCAGATGTAAAAGCCCTGGTAGTTACATACATCAAAAACTTACTTACTACAGACATATTAACAATCTACTGATGGCAGATTTAGATTTAATCTCCCTTTCAAGGTAGATAATTTTACAGAATGTTTTAAACTATGCGCTGGCATTTAGCCCCATAGTGACACCACAGTCGATCTTAGCTTCTTCAGGGAAAATATTCCAAACAGCATCAAAGCAAATTTGCATTAAGGTTTGAATGTATCTCTACAGATCAGTGCCTCTGACCCATAGTCCCAGCTGCCCACGTTTATCAGCACCATGAGGGGGCATATCCCCTTGCAGAGGTTGGCTCACAGCAACTACACCTGGGATATGGATGCATAAAAGCACCCAGTGAAAAGTCTGAGAATATTCAAAGTACTCGTAATACTCCTGTTTGCATGGTGTTGTACTCTGATATTTACAATGAGAATTCATTGGCATCAGAAGACAAATAATAACGAGTGGATTTCACGAAGAGGAAGAACGGGGGAGTGAATTAGGTGGCTCAGGTGTTAAATGTCTTCTGGCCACAGAGTGAGAACTGTGTTGCTAGAGGGACTGGAATTCCCTTGCTCTCCAGGGACGACTGGAATCTGTGTTGGCCAGTCTCCTCTGAGCCAGTGCTGCCAGGGTGATAGTCTTCATATCTATGACCAAATTCCTTCTGACTTAACATGCTTTGTATCTAAAAGTGGTTTCTACCAGATTATATTATAGTTTTATAACTTCTTTCTCCCAGAAACCATTGCTTCTCTTTCCTTTCATTTTTGAGTATGTAATAACTTAATAATTCAACACCAGGAAAAGCAATCACACCTTCATGTCTTAAGGGTGAATTTCATTGGGGATTCTAAATTCTGGAAATCCATGCCAAGGATGTTGTAGATCCTGATAACTCCACACTAATACATCTCAAGCCCTATTCTCTTGGGTTTGCTTTATGGCTCAGGGATTAAGAATACAAACTCTAGTCAGAACTACTTGAGTTCAAATCCCATCAGTATTAACCTGCTAATTATGTAACTCTAGACAATTAAATATCGTTTCTGTGGCTGAGTTTTTGTCTGTAAAATGAGATAATGATGATACCTGCTAACCATAGAGTTGTTATGAAGATTAAATATAATTATACACATAAAACAAGTGAGAGCTTGGCATAAATCAAGCACTCAGTGGACTTCATCTATTTGTAATAATTTCTCAGCATCGCCAAGTGTTTCATGACCAAAGCCATGATCCCCACATTCATACTAAAAGACAGTTTCTCATCAGCTTCCAAGAATGACAGTGACCTGGTTTTGCTCATGACTTCATCAAAACTGATGTCTCTTTCTGCCTTCCCTTTCTTCTCTTCATGAGTAAGTTCTTCCTTCTCTCTATTCAGGTCATCACCCATCTCTGTCTTCCTGTCCATGGCTCTCACCTCGTCCAAGCTGCCATCATACCCTGCACGGACGTTGGTGTTCACCCACTCACTGCCTAGACTGCCTGTACTTCCCTGGTCTCTTCCACCAGGTAGCAATCCTGTAGTTAGAAAATACCATCTTTTTTATATATATTTATAGAAAAGTGTGTTCTCACCCTTAATGACTTCTCACTGCAGACTTCCATGGCCCACTTCATGGTGGCCCACTTCACCACAACCTGGCCCTGAATATACCCCAACCTCTCTCTTCCTGATGTATGTCTCTCTGTCCTTTGAACTCATCCAGCTCTCACCTATATCAGGGCTTTGCTTGCTTTATTTCTTCTATGTGCAAGCCTCTGGCCAGAACTTTATATGCTGACTTCTTCAAATTAGTCTGTTTCAGTTCCCTTGTTAGCTTCTCAGACAGCTGACTCTATTGTCACATCTAAGATATCCCCCATCCCGCAGTTGGGGCCCACATAACTAGGTTTCAGTGTATTGAGAGCTGTCATAAATTTCATACAGTACCTACATTTATTATTTATTTTCTTCTCACTAGTATGGTAGAATACAGATTCCCATGTCATCTTAAAGGCTTAGGACAGTGCTTGGTACACAGTAATATTTTTTTTTTTTTGGAGAGATTTTTGTTATAGGGTATGTGCACTCGTCAGAAAGAGAGAGACAGAGAGACAGAAGGCGAGAAATCTACCCCCAGGGGGATGGCTACACCACAATCCCTTCTCCATTCTCCTCTAGGGACCTTGGGCACACGCACAGATGTGCCTGGCATGAGTTAAAGCCACCGGGTCTGGGGCTCAAACTGTGGTCGACTACATGGGAGTCCATTATGCTACATAGCCATTATGCTAACTGCTGGTCCCACCACAGTAATTCTTCAATGAATGTTTCCAGAACAGATAAATTTAAGAATAAATATAAAACAATAAAGTGAATAATTAAATATGTCTGTGAAAATTTTGTAAGATTTAGGTTTTAGATAACTAAACTTTAAATGTTTATCAAAATATCATGAATCAATGAAATAATCAGTTCTGCATATTGGCAAGTTATGTTCAAATAAAGGAATTGGATTGTGTTATGTACCAAATAAAATGTGATAAATTGATATTGGATTTTCTGCAATTAAAATATGTCTTTCACTAATGCCAGGAAGAAATTGATATAATAAAGCACCACGCTTTTCATTTTATTTTCATTTAACTATTTGCAGAATAAAAACAATTGCAATTTTCCATAATAAAAATTGAGACAAGCAAAGGGACAAAAAAATTTGAGAAACAAAATGACCTTTTAATTTGAAATTCAATTTTCTGAAACTAAGTTGCTAGGCATTTCTCTGGTTAGACACTATCAAAAAAAAATAGGTTCTAATTATATTTTACCCTTAAGAAAATTATGTGACTCCATTATATTTTTCTTCTATTGTATCTTATGAATACTATAAAATTCTTATTATAAAACCTGCCTAGGGAAATATTATGGACATATGCAGGCCATCTGACTGTTGGCTACAAGCCTCTTAAGCATTTTGTATGTGTTCCCTGGTGGTTCGCTAATAGGACATGAGCTGAAGTGTTTAAATATGCTGCTGAAAAAAGTTTGAAAGGTACTTTTGAACAGATGAGATAATCAAGACACTTGTGTATATCACAAAGATACTGGCTTCCTTTCTGCTTTGGGCTAGGAATAGATGTCTTCCTAAGATGCTTTGACTAGAGGAGTAAACCTAGTAGACCCAGTTTCTTAGGCTATTTTCTCATCTTAAAGTAACTCTCACATAGCTTACAAAGCTGTGTAATCAGAACAGCATGGTGTTGGCATGAGAACAGGTATTTGGACCAATGGAATAGAATAGAGACCCCAGAAATAAACCCTAAAGTATACAATCAAATGATTTTTGACAAAGGACACCAAACAACCCAGTGGGGGGATCTCTTTAGCAAATGGTGCTGGGAAAACTGGGTGTCCACCTGCAGAAAGATGAAACTGGCCCCCTATAGCCACTAACAAAAATCAACTTAAAATGGATCAAAAATCTAAACCTAAGACTTCAAACTATAAAGCTACTTGTGAAAAATACAGGGGGAAACTCTGAGAGACTTTGGAGTAAGCCAAGGAGTAGGCAAAGACTTCTTAAATGAGATCCCTAAAGTACATAATACTTGGAAATAATCTCAAAAATAGACAGATAGGATTACATCAGCTTGTCTGTACAGCAAAAGAAACTACAATTAGTGTAGATTGACAACTCTTGGAATGGGAGAATATATTTTCAAATTATGCCTCAGATAAGAGACTGATAACCAGAAAATACAGGGAACTCAAGCAGCTCACACACACGCACAATATCAACCCAATTAAAAAACAGACAACTCTCCAAAGAAGACATATGAACAGACAAAAAGCATGTGAAAAAATGTGCAACATCCCTTACCATATGGGAAATACAATTCAAAACTACAATGAGGTATCACCTAACCCCACTCTGATTGATTAAGATTAAAAAAAATATTAGCAATGATAAGTGCTGATGAGACTGTGGAGAAAAGGGAACTCTCCTATGCTATTGGTAGGAATGTAAATTAGTACAGCCACTATGGAGAACAATATGGAGATTCCTCAAAGACATACAAATAGAACTACCATATGATCTAGCAGTTTCACTCCTGGGTATCTCCCCAAAAGAAAGGAATGCACTCATTCAAAAAACAATAAACAAAAACACACTTGCATGTTTATTGCTACATTATTCACAATTACTAAGACATGGAAACAGCACAACTGTCCACAAACAGATGAATGGATTGAAAAATGTGGCACATATACAATACAGAATACTACCCAGCCATAACAAACAAAGAGACCCTTGCATTTGATAGAAAGTGGACACACATAAAAATTTTCTGCTACGTGAAGCAGGCCAGACTATGACACGAAGGCATTATATGTCCTCACTGAATATGTACTGAATGTCTGTACTCTATGACAGAAACTGAAAGAGTGCAAAGTACAAAGGCATGGAGAGCAACTGCGGAAACTAGAGGCAGTGTGGGAGGAGGCTGGGAAATGGAGGAGGGTGAAAGGAGGGAATCAAGGAGAAAAAAAGAGAAGCAATGCATTTAAGGGACACAAAAGTGGAAAATGATCTATTGATTAAATGTATGGTAATATCTGACTGAACGTATTCATAATGGGTAAACTTATTTGGTATACTGTAATGATATGCACTGATGGAATATAAAATAAATGCATAAAGGAAGAAAGAAAGCAAGAGAAAGAAAGAGAGAGAAAGAGAAAGAAGGAAGGAAGGAAAGAAAACTCTTGCATTGGGGCCAGAAGGTGGCATGGTGGTTTGGGTGCTGGACTCTCACATGTTCAACTATGATTTGAGGTCCAGACCTAGTGGCTTGCTTGCTGAATTTCCCTCTCTCTCTCAGTCTATCTCTGGCAAGTACATGTGCTCTGTAACAAATTAAATATAGTAACAGTGAATTAAACTAAATAAAAAGGAAAGTCTTTCCACGTTAAAAAAAAAAGTAACTCACATTGGAATGGCTCTTTATTTTCTTGGCTTTTATATTTTTTTGGTCCACTTTTATGGAGGTTTATTTGACAAATAAAAATTGTATATACTTAAGGTGTCCGATGTGATGGTTCAATATATGTATCTATTATAAAATGATAAGTGATTACTACAACCAAGCTAATTAACATGCCCATTACATTACAGTTAGGTTTATTTATTTATTTGTTTATTTAGTTATCTCTGAGGTGAGACTCTAATGCTTATAACAACAGCACAATTCTAGTCTTTTTTTTTTTAAATTGTCAGCGGGCATGTGCGCTCGTAAGAGAGAGGGAGAGAGAGCACCCACACAATGGGGTGTGGTCGTGCCACAATCTCTTCTTGATTTCTCCATCCTGCCAGGATTTGGAGTACTCATATACATACGTGCCCAGAGTATTTTTCAAGCCCCTGGGGCTAGGATTTCAACTGCACAGTTGGCCATGTGAGATCTATTTCCTTTAACCACTAGGTTATAGAATCAGCCCCAAAATACAAATTTTAAAAACAGTTGCTTTACATTCTTTTCCATTCCTCACCCCTTCATTTCCATTTGTGCGTTTATATCTAGAGTATAGCAATAAAAACGTTTTCATACACAAATAAGTGTCTTGAAGTAAAATGTGTGAATTTCTGATTCTGTTTCCTTATGTTGTGTATCTGTAGTGAAGGATAAATAGGAGCTGCTTTAGCTTCAGTATTTAAAATAAGAAAGAATGGCATGGAGGTATTCTGGTTTATTTTGCACGTGAACAACGTTGAGTTGACTCTCCACTGCTGTCTACCAAACCACCTAGGCGCTGGAGCATCCCCGCACCTCCAGAGCAATGTAGTGGGCAGAGGAAGGAAACTGGTGCACTTTTATGTGGAAACCACCACGGGGGAAGAAAACAGGACTAGGAATTTGACTATAGCAATAAATGTAGACAGTGACTATCATCCACCATAACTGTGGTTTCATCATTTTGTTTGAACACATTTTCTTTTCGAGGACATGTAGTGCCCTCCCGCTGTCAGTGACATGCGTCTTACTTTGCCCCTACGTGTGCTGTCTCAAAGAAGACACCAGAGAGCTGTGCTGTGTGACATTTAGCGTCGTGGCTGACTCTGTTACTAGTTTACCTGTTTGGTTTTGGCACAAGCAATCAATGAAGAATGAAGTTTTACCAAGTTTTAAACACTCTTATTTTGCACATATGTGGTTTTTCACCAGTTTATTTCAAAATCCAAACTAACACTATTACTTTAAAAATTGAACTATTAATTTACACACCATTTAACTTCCAATTGCGTTCTGAATCTAATTTAATTTTAAATTTACCTTTAAGCCATTAAGAAAATAAGATTAGTCAAAATACAATTGCAGACCATATGGTTTTTTCAGGTTTCTCCATGTCTGATGTGGGGTTTTATTTCAATGAGCTTGTTTACTTAGCTCAGTGTGAAATTAATCGGTTTCTTGAACTACTCTTTCAGCTCTTACATTTTGTTCAACCTTCTAAGTCTTCCCTTGAACAATCTGTAACTTGTTTTCTTTTAACTTCTTTTCAAAATAATTTTTTAATCTCCACTCATGTGTGATCTTTGTGAGGCAAAAATCAGCAGCTAACCAGTCTGGGATTCACACCCGGCTTCCATGTTTTTGCCCTCCTGTCCCCAGTGTCTGCTGTTGTGGCTACGGGGCGCCCGACACCCGTGTCCTGCTTGCTCGCAGGCTCCCGCAGACAACCTTTAATGAGTCAGTGCCATTTTTCGTGTGCAAGCACACAGCCTACAGGGGCCTGTCACAGGGCAGGGCC
Organism: Tupaia belangeri chinensis; assembly: GCF_000334495.1. Taxonomy (NCBI): domain Eukaryota; kingdom Metazoa; phylum Chordata; class Mammalia; order Scandentia; family Tupaiidae; genus Tupaia; species Tupaia belangeri. Next base: position 578,301 of record NW_006203879.1, read on the forward strand.
TCGGTGACCGTTGCTGCAGGAATGATTGCTGGATCTTCTAGACAAATCTTTACTTTTCCTAAGATTTCCCTCCAAGAGTGTCTCAACATTTACCACCTATCACATCCACACACATGGAAACATCCCAGTCACAACAAAAACCAAAGACTTAGGAAAACTTGTAAGCCTGAGGGTTTCATAGGATGAAACAGTGCAAGGGCCAGCATGTGGCATGGCCAAGGTGGCTGGAACCCACATGGTCTACCGTGTGGTTCGAGTCTCGGAACTGGCGGCAAAGTACAAAGCCCTGAGGGGCAGACTATGGTGCAGGGGTACAATGAGATGCTCTGCAGAGCTGACCTATTGCTACATTGCGGTGCTCTGGGGTCCTGGCCTGAGCCATCCCCGAGAACACCTGGCACCTGCGCCTGTGGTCTGCTCTGTGGAGGCTGCAGGTGGAGCACAGTGTGAAGACCCTGTTGGGATGTTCTCTGTCTGTCTCTCTTGCTCATGGAAGAGATAAATATGCACAAATAGAGAAAAAAATATATAAATCCTTTGATAAAAAGTACAAAACTGTGCCGAAGCAGCAGAGAACAGTTACGTTCCTGAGTAAATGACCTCCATCAGAGTAGAGAGAGCTTCACAGGGTTGGTGTTAAAGTGAACAGGTGATTCTGATGCGAAGCTTGAAGTCCATGTATAGTTTTATGCTCATTCACATTTCCCGTGAACTTTTGAGGGCCTCTCACGTGATCGTCTTCCCAAATTGCAGTTTTGATGTGGCTCTAATCACAGTCTAAGTGGGACTGTGAGTGGAGACAGGCTCTAAAAACACGCTCACTCTCTCCCGGCACCCTCTCCAAGCAAACTGCCCACCTCTCATTGTCGCTGTTTTTGCCACCGGATGCACTTCCTCGCTTCATCAGTGCGGTAAAGCCAGATCCCAGCCTGATGACACCTTTCAGGGACCCAGACACTACGAGGACAGTCTCCTCTGAGTAGAGGAAAGCTGTAGGGAGACCCCTACCCCTGCAGCCGGCCCTCCTAGGCCCCATGCCCTGAGCCATTTTCTCTGCTAGCACTGAGCACCTTCTAACATATTCCTTGATGCTGATTTATCTTGTGTATTATCTACCTCTCTGCAAGAATGGAAGCTCAATTAGACTCAGCTTGTCTTGTATTTCCCAGTTGCATTATTACATATGTGTCCACAGGGTCCAGGGCAGTCCAGGCCACACGTGGTGTCCAGCGTGTCAATGACCGTGCGCTGCTGAACTGCCATCCGATAGGGCTGCTTCTGCCCCGCTGATGCCATCTCTCATCTTCCCTTCTGTCTCATCAGGCCTCTCCCATGTGTCTTCCCTGCATCTGTTCACAATTACTGTTACTTAAAACGTTTTTTTAAATTGCAGAGTTTATAAACTCTCAGGTCTAATCTCTATTGCAGCACATGAGTCTTGACAAAGCAGGAGATCATGCAAAACTTTATCTTACTTGAGATGCAGAAGTACACTTTCTATGTTCCCCAGACAGTTGCATTTGTCACCAGCTTGGAAAGATGTACCCAGTACGTTTCTTCCGGGACTGGATGCTAGGGTCCCGGTCAGTTATTGCTTATGAAAGAAATGTCTGGAGATGAAGCATCCAGCATCGGACCAAGTGGAATGGGCCGCTCTACTACGTGACTGGGAGTGAACGCAGACAGGCAGCTCAGACCACCCCGCCAGCTCTGCGTCTGCAGCAGACATCCATCGGGTCACCGGCCCGAGTGGGAGCGGCCGCATCGCAGGGGCCCCAAGTGCTGCAAAGCAGGGGTTCCTCTCCCAGAATGCCAGTTGTTAATATCTACCTCAGCAGTTACCCAACACGCTAAAATAATTCAGTGATCATAAAGTCATTTCCACAGAATATCTGCTGCATGGAAACATGCTGTCATAAACAGTGCTATATGAAATATTCGTTGATAAAAATTGTGTATCGAGGGAACCAGCAGTTAGCCTAATGGCTATGTCGCTGGACTCCCACGTAGTTGACCGTGGTTCACGTCCTGGACCCGGTGACTTAAAACTCACGCCGGGCGCATGTGCATGTGTGCCCAAGATCCCGAGAGGAGAATGGAGGAGAAGGGATTGCGGCGTGACC
>NW_006203879.1:580890-629535 GCF_000334495.1 Tupaia belangeri chinensis
CGGCGTGACCATCCCCCCTGGGGGGTGATTTCTCGCTTTCTGTCTCTATGTCTCTCTCTGTCTGTCTGGCGAGCGCACGCACCCTGTGGCGAAAAACCTCTCCAAAAAAAATAATGTGTATCGAAATGATCTTGGAAACAAATACTTTAATATAGCAGTAGTGGTTCTCTGGATTGTGGGATCAGGGACAATTTTTTTCCTCCTTTTTCTCCAGCAGAAATACAGTTTCATAATCAGAAAGCCTTTTATTCCAAAGGCCCTGCTGTGTTCTCCCTCCTCCTGACTTCTGCAAGGGCTCCCAGTGGCCCCCTGGCATGACCACCCAGGCTTTATTCTCGCCCTGCTGATGGCTTTGTCCCAAGCACACTTCCCCGGCTGTTGCTCTGACTCACCTAGGACTCTCCACCGGAAGTCTGGCTGAGACAGACACCTGCAAGTCTGCCTCCAAGCTGCCTGCGACTCCCGCAGGCCCAGAGCTGCTCCGAGGGCACATGTGTGCTTCCCTCAGCAGACATCGGCTGGGCACCGGTGGGTTGTAACTTGCCGGTCTCTGCTCTGGTGACATTTTTGTGGCTGTGGTCCCCACCTTTTGGGCACCAGGGCCAGTTTCATGGAAGACCGTTTTCCATGCAAGGGGAAAGGGGCTGATTTCTCAAGGATTCGAGCATATCCATTTACTGTGCACTCTGGCCCATGGCTATCACCCTGGAAGGTGTGCCGGAATATTAAACAGGTCACCATGAGGAGCACCACCCAGGTCCCCTGCACGCACAGTCCACAGTAGGTTCTCGCACCTGTGACAGTGCAAAGCCACTGCTGGTCTGACGGGAGCCCTCCCGCGGAGGTGGTAATGCCGGCAGCCAGAGGGGCCGTAACTGCAGACGCACCGTGGCCAGCTGGCCTGCCGGGTGTGGTGACGTGGTGAAGAATGGATGTGACGCCACAGCTATGTCGTCGGTACAGTGCTTGGGAGATCTTCGATGTAAGCCAAGCTTCTCAGCCAATCTCAGAAACGAAGCACACACATACAGGGGGCATGAAAAACAGATCCTAGCTTCTAGGGTATCCAAATAAGGAGAAATTAAATGCCATTCATAGGTGCTCTTAGGCTTTTCTCCTGCCTCTTTGGAAATGGATAGGAAAACAAGAAATAAAAAGATAAGGAAAAGATATCATTCTTTTACTATTGCTTCCATCATTTAAAAGTAAACTAACTAAAAAAAATAGGGTTTTTGTTATTCTAATTTCATTTTTTTTTAAATTTGGGACACATATTCAAAGTTAATTATGTACCAACATATGGGAGTATTTTGTTGCCTTCTTGTAAACAGCCAGTTAGGAGAATAGAGTTAAGGAGGGTCCATAACTTACTCACCTTGTAACATTCATCAAACTCAAAATAACTCCCTGGGTCCGGAGACTTCCAAGAAATAAAAATAGGAAAGCGAAGATAGAGAGTAGCAAGCTGTAGGAGACCTCAGGGGCACATACTTTGGCTAAACAAAGACTCTAAAACAGGATAAAAGGGGACCGGGGTAAGGGGACCGGGGGAGGGCCGCCTGCTTCCTTCCCTTGGCACAGCCCCAGTCCGGCTGAGAAATGTCTCTCTGTCTTTTCCTCTCAATGAAAATTGTACTTGGCCTGCTTCCTGGCCCTTCAGTCCTTTGCTGTGACAGGGAAGCATGAGCTGTGTATTTCTCCGCCTAACGCAACCGCATATTCAATGTCTGTCTGCTTTTCCCTGTCAAGAGTTAAAACCACTGGATGAGACAGTATACACAGCCAAGCACCTGCAAACTTTTGTTCAGCCCAGATGAGTAGTCTTATCAGCCAGATTCCACAAAAGCAGGCTGGACAGGGCCTCCGTGTCAGAGATTTTGGGTAGAAACCAAAAGAGACGAGAATGGCTTTATCTCCATTCTGAAAAGTACCATTGTGTGTCCCGACCAAGTTGTCCGTCGCTGCATACGAAGTATTCACCAACGTTAGTGGTTAAAACACCATTTGCTTATACCTAGTGAACGGGAGGGGAAGGATCAGACAGGGGGACGGTTCCAGTGACACAGAATCCGGTGCGTGGAGCTAGGGTCAAAAGGGGCCTTCCTCACATGCTTGGTGCCCTGGTGGGGCTGGCAGGAAGCCCGGCCCTTCTCCCTCCCCCCGTTTGTACAGACCCATAGAATTTCCAGAGCCCGACAGCTGGCTAGTGACAGCTCTCTCACACTGTCAGTGCTCCAGGGAGAACACTCGAAGGGACAGGAGATGGAAGCTGTCAGTGTCCTGAGGCCTGTAACCAGAAGTGGGTCCAACTCACTCATTCCGAACACTTTTGTCCCAAGTGGTCCCAGAGACCGCTCAGCACTGAGTGGAGGGACGCAGAATCTGGGTTTGTCTTTAATCTGCTCACTGCCGCACGGCATCATGTCGTTTTACACTCAGCCTGGGGGCGCAGCTGCTGGAAAGTGAACGCAGCACACAGCAGGCCAGGAGCCCAGTCGTTCTAGGAGCACGCTGTGTGTGCCCCATGCGTACATGCCCAAGATCCTGTAGCCTAGGGGCTGGGGAGAGCAGGCATGCCATGACCAGACCCTTTCAAAGGTTCCCATCTCTTAATCTCTATCATGAACAAGAAAAAAGCAATCTAGAACCAGGAGGTGGCGTGATGGTTACGATGCTGAACTTCCACATGGTCAACAGTGGTACAAGGCCCAGACCCAAAAGCTTGAAAATCACGCCAGGGGTGTGTGTGTGTGTGTGTGTGTGTGTGTGTGTCCAAAATCCCAGGAGGGTAATGGAGGAAAAGGGATTGAGCATGGCCATCTCTGCCCCCGGGGTATAATTTCTCACTTTCCTTCTCACTGTCTCTCTTTTTGTCTCTCTCCTATGAGCAAAGACAAAAAAACCCCAAAAATATTTTATTTTTATTTATTTATTTTTAATTTGTTACAGGGCACAGGTCATTGGCAGAGAGAGACAGAGAACGAGCGAGAGAGAGAGAGAAAATAGCCCCCCGGGGAGATGGCCACTGCAGTGCCTTCACCTTCATTCTCTTCTCTGTAGAACTCACATGGTTTTTCAAGGTATACACTTAGTACAGAACAATCAAATTAAGGTAACCTGTGTGTGTGTGTGTGTGTGTGTCCAAAATCCCAGGAGGGTAATGGAGGAAAAGGGATTGAGCATGGCCATCTCTGCCCCCGGGGTATAATTTCTCACTTTCCTTCTCACTGTCTCTCTTTTTGTCTCTCTCCTATGAGCAAAGACAAAAAAACCCCAAAAATATTTTATTTTTATTTATTTATTTTTAATTTGTTACAGGGCACAGGTCATTGGCAGAGAGAGACAGAGAACGAGCGAGAGAGAGAGAGAAAATAGCCCCCCGGGGAGATGGCCACTGCAGTGCCTTCACCTTCATTCTCTTCTCTGTAGAACTCACATGGTTTTTCAAGGTATACACTTAGTACAGAACAATCAAATTAAGGTAACCTTAGCCTGCTGGCCTTCTCCTCCTCCTTCTTCCTCTTCCTCCTTTTCCTCCTCTCCCTTTTCTCCCTCTTCTCCCTCCTCTTCCTCTTCCTCTTCCTCCTCCTCCTCCTCCTCCTTCTTATTTTTCTACCCCAGGGAGGTAGAGTAGGCACACGCATGTGTGAGAGGAAGAGAAGGCACCTCCCTCCAGGGCCTGGTCATGCCACAATCCCCTCTCTTCCACTCCTCCTTCCTGTCACGACCCTGAGCACATGCACATGAATACCCAGTCGATCTTTCAAGTCACTGAGGCTGGGATTTGAACCATATGGAGTCATCCACATGGACTCTGACTTCCTCTGTGCAGTGCTTAACCACTGCACTCTTGTCTTGCTATCATATACATGGTTCCTAGAAACTTAACTCACTAAAAACACAGCAAGCTGGGTCCTTTAGTATGGTTTGAGCCAACTCATTCTTGAGTACTTTGTTGAAAGTCAAACATCAGGAAATGAAACAACAGATTAAGATTTAGCATCAGAGTTAAAAGCTTGAGCTCTGGGTTCAGACAGATCGGCTTCTTGTGGAGAAGTGATTTATCCCTAGGATCTACCACTGTGATAGCAGAGGGAGTAACAGTAAGCCACCACGAAGGGAAGGAGTGATGGTCATTTTATAATAATACAATTAATTGCTTAGCATAGTGCTGAGACATTCCGGTACTCACTTACAAAATACTATTTTTTGGGACCAGCAGTTACCGTAATGGCTATGTCGCTGGACTCCCATGTAGTCAACCGCGGTTTGTGTCCCAGACCCAGTGGCTTGAAACTCACCCCAGGCACGTGTGCGTGCGTGCCCAAGATCCCGAGAGGAGAATGGAGAAGGGATTGGGGCATGGCCATCCCCCTTGGGGGGTGATTTCTCGCTTTCTGTTTCTCTGTCTCTCTCTGTGTTTCTGGTGAGCGCACACGCCCTATAGCAAAAACCTCTCCAAAAAAAAGAAAAAAAAAACTATTTTTATGAGGTATAGGGAAAAGTCTATTTCATTTTCCAAGTTATAAGAAGAGACTGAAGAAATGTATAAAATTCTAAATCATAGTTTGATCAGTTAATACTTGCCTCAGGTCATTATTTTCACCAAGAAAAATAAGATGAATGATCCAGGCATGGTCTCTGTGAGCTCACTGCCTGTATCAGGTTCAGAGAGCTGCTGTAACAAAGTGCAACAGATGGAGTGTCTGGAAACACAGGGGTTCACTCTCGCCATCCCGGAGTTAGTAACCTGAAACCAAGGTGTCAGAAGGACCGTACTACTTCTGAGACTTGGGAAGCTCATCATTGCCACAGCTCAGTTTCTGGTGGTGGCATCATTCGTGGTATTTCCTGCTTCACCCTTAATTCCACTGCTGTCATTGCGGGGAGGTCCCCCATGTGTCTCTCTCTTTACATGGCATTCTTCATCTTAAAAAGAAACTACGCATGGGGCCAGCAGGTGGCACAGTGTTAAGGTGCTGGACTCCCACATGGTTGACCAGTTTGAGTCCCAGACCTGGTGGCTTGAAACTCACACTGGCTGTGTGTGTCCATGTTCCCCGAATCCCAAGAACAGAATGCAGGAGAAGAGATTGTGATGTGGCCATACCGCTGGGAGGTGGTTTCTCTCTCTCTCTGTGTGTGTGTGTGTGTGTGTGTGTGTGTCTGGCAAACACACTTGCCCTATAGCAAAAATCTCTAAAAAGAAAAAGGAAAGTGTATTAGTCATTTTGAACTATGGCACACCTTATTAATTTGACAACATTTGCAAGACTCTATTTCCACAAAAGGTACCATTCTCAGATAGTGTGGATTAAGGATTCATTTTGCTTTTGGGGGAAAATAATTCATCCCACAGTGCTGTATGTATCCTATGGTTCTTCAGAATTTATGTTTTTCTCATGTGCAAAATGCATTCACTCCCATCCCATCATATCCCAGAGTCAACCAAATATAGTATCAGTTCTCAATTCAAGACCTCACTCAAATGTAATTAACTCAAAAAGTCCCACGTCTCATTTTCTAAACCATCTGAATCAATTTTTAATGAGACCTGGGAAATAGTTTATTCTAAGCAAAATTCCTCTCCATCAGAACCTATAACACCAGGCAGCTTCTCTCTTTCCAAAATGGAATGATAAATAAGACTGACATGGCATAGACATTTCTATTCCAAAAGAAAGAATTTAAAGAGACAAAAAGGGCCCTGAATCCCACGCAAGTCTCCTAAGAATAGTCCTCTGTCCTAGTGTTCTGTCTTCCGGCTTGCGAGGGACGCAGTACCCCTCCGCCCCTCTCGGCTCACCACCGCAGCATTCGCACCGTCTTACCGTGAGCTCAGTTCCCACTGGAGTGGCAGCACTGCCCCCTCGACCTGAGGAGGCCTCTATGTCTGAGGCTTAAACACATAGTTCTTTCTTCCTTTAGTCTCGTAAGTTGAGTTTAACCGTGTTTCTGCCTATATAAAATTCCCATCCTCCTCTTTATCTCGTGAGCAGCTTATGGGGACTCATCAGACAAGAGGGTCCATTGTAGACACATAAGACACCTTAATCTCCTTAAAAACTGTTGTCCAGTCACACCCTTGAATCAATGTCCAGGACATGCTGAGAATTTCTGGCTATTTTAAAAATCTTCTAAATCATCAGTTCAAGTTTCTTTTTTCCTATCAGTTTTTTGCTCAGTTTATCTCTTTTCTCTTGCATTTTCCTGCCATCAAGAAGAAGAAACAATGTCCCACCTTTCACACTTGGCTTGGAAATTCCTTTCGCTAGATATGCATCTCATCACTTGCAAGGTCTGCCTTCCACAAAGCAGCAGAACATATTTCTGCCAAGATCCCTGCCACTTTGCTGCAAGGATTTTTCTTCCCTTCAATAATGTGTTTCTCATTTTGGCTGAGACCTCGCCAGAGTCAACTTTAATATTTGTATTTCGATTTGTATTCCACTCATGAAGATGTATGTGTTCTTTATGATAATAGCAGCGCCTCCGTCTCCCCTATTCTTTTGAGCCCTCACAGAATCACTGTGAGGGTACAGGTGCTTTCAGGGAGAGGCAAAGAGTGACATAGAGAGAGGGGTAGTGAGACATCACCACCCCTGCCCCCAGAGGGATGGCTATGCCTTAATTCCTTCTCCAATCCCTTCTCTTGCACACACTCCAGGCATGACTTTCAAGTTGCTGAATATGGAACTCAAACCACAGGCTCAGCTATGTGAAACCCAATGCTTTAACCACCACACTACCTCTGGCTGCCTGAATCACCTTTTTAACATCCATATTTCTATTAACATTCTTTTTCTAGAGAGATTTTTGGCATAGGGCATGTGTGCTCACCGGAGAGACAGACAGAAAGTGAGAACTCATCCCCCCCCACCAGGGGGTTGGCCATGCCATAGTACGTTCTCCTCCATTCTCCTCTCAGGATTTTGGGCATGCACACACATGCACCCAGCATGAGTTTTAAGCCACCAGGTCCAGGACTTGAACTGGACTACGTGGGAGTTCAGACGTAACTATTACACCATTTGCTGGTCCCGCTATTAACATTCTTTTAAGGCACTCTAGACTCTATATTAAGTTGCTTAAAACTCTTCCGGGCTCTAGGCATCACCCAAAAACATAGACCTATCTATATCCATAAGTATTTATTACAATAATATTCTCCTTCCTAAAACCAACATTTGTATTGTTTCTTCAGCACTGCCGTTACAAATTCCCACAGACTGAGTGGCTTAAAACAATTGAAATTTAATCTCAACTTTATGTTTCTAGAAGCCCGAAATTAAGGTATTGACAAGTCACATCCTCTTCAGATCTGCTAGGACAGAGGTTCCCCACCCCCTGAGTCATGGTCAGGTACTGGTCCCCAGCCTGTTAGGAACCGGATCACACAGCAGGAGGTGAGTGGTGTGCAAGCGAGCAAATCTTCATCAGTATTTACAGCCACTCCATATCACCGCCAGAGCTCTGTCTTCTGTCAGGAGTGGAATTCCATTCTCATAGGAGTGCAAGCCCTACTGTGAACTCCACGTGGGCGGGATCTAGGTGGTGCACTCTCATGAACTCTTCTCCTCCCCACTCCTGTTCTTGGAAAAATTGTCTTCCATAAATCCCATCCCGGATGCCAAAAAAGTTGGAGACTGCTGGGGGAGAGGAGCCTTCCTTGCTTATTCTGGCTTCCAGCAGCCTCAGCCATTCCTTGCAGCCTCTGCCTCTGCAGTGATGTGGCTTCCCCTGTGTACCTGTCCGTATGTTGTGTTTTCCATCCTTACAGTCACCAGTCATAGCAGATTGGGTCCCAAACCAACCACCTCATCGTACCGTGCCTATATCTCTAAGACAGTATTTCCAAATCAGGTTATGTTTACACACAGGTCCTCCGGGTTAAGACTTCAACATATGTTTTAATGGACACCATTCAACTTATAACACTGCCCTCTGTAGGTCATGTCCAATGGGGCTAAGAGGTGGTTCCAGCAATCTCAAATCCTGTTTTTGAACTGACTAGGTTCCTGGAGTGGAATTTTAGGGAATATATCTGCCTTGTCCATGCTGAAGAAGGAAGTTTGAGCACCATAAATATTCCTGCCTACCTGTCTGCCATCAAGAAAACCCTGATCCCCAGAGTCTCCTCGTGCCCTCTAGGCTGGATACAGAAAGGTTGAGGAATCTTCTAGCAGGTCTAGGGCACTCATGTGAACATGGGCCAGCAAACACCACGTGCAAATTTAGTTGAGCTTGTGCCCTTTTACTTAGTTGTAGCATTTGGAATGACTATTCCTCAGGTGCTACTACGTAAGCAATGAGGAAACACCTGGATTATTTTAAAAATTGATTTTGGTATCAATATACTATTGTGTTATTAATGTTTAATACTGGGCAATGTGGGATCTATAAAAATTCCAATATAATGGAAATGTGTGTAATAAAATTAAATTTCCTTCCTAGAAGGACACTGTGAATGGGCTATAAAAGAGATTCACAAAACTATATTGTCATGATTTTGAAACCAGAATGATCAACTACTTAGGACAAGTCAAAAAACAGTAACTAAGGTATTCTTAGGCCTGTATAGCCTGTTACATATTTTAAAGATATTAGAAGTTTTCAGTGGTTAAATAAGTCACAACTTTCTCTGAGTTTTTAATCTTACATTTATAGGTACCTTATTTTCCTAAATTACAATAATTCAGCTCTCATATACTCCTGAGGTATAATCTTTTGAGTTTCATGGGAAAAGAAACTTTTTGAATAATCATCTAAATTTTACAGCTGCATTATTTATAACGCATACCTTATTTGAAAATTTAAACTGGTGGTAACTACAGATTTTCTTGTGCTTTCTTTAAAATATTTAAGGTCACTTAAATTGAAATTATGACTAGCCAAAGTCAGTCTTAAAGAGGAAAATATCAATTAAACAACATAGTTGTTAATCACAACTACTGAATTTTAGCACATGGATGCTCTTTTTCAAAGTGCAAAAATTTAGATTCTTGTCTTTTCTGCCTCTGGCTTAACCTTCCAGACTGAATCCCGGATGTGCTGCTGGCTTTTGCTGATTGACAGATTGCAAATGCACAGCACAACATCCAAACAGACTTTTGACTGCATAAAAGAGAGCACAGAAAGACTTAATCTAATATTCAGCTTGGCAGCTCTGTGGAGTATCAGTTTTGCACTTTCTCTTTCCTCTCCTGGATGTGATTGGCATATATTTTGACCATCACTTAAGGTAGGATAAGGGAAGAACATTTTCTGGCACTCAGATTGATAGATCATTTTACCTCGTTATAATTTCCCAGTGTTATTATACAGGATGTTGCTAAGGGTCCAGCCCTTTTTCTAGTTCACAGTCATAATGAATATTTTTTCCATTTTTCTCTTTGAGGTCAGCACTTGGTTCAAGTCAATTCGTTTTTCTAATACAGGAGTAATCATATTATGGCTATTAGGCATCATTTCTCAGCACATTTTGAGATACCTATCTTCTACATAAATTCTAACGTAAGCATTTTAACATCTTTAAATTATAACCGCACATTATCATTTTATTTTGTATAAAGTATGAGCTTATAACATTTAATATATAAATTATGAATTGACATCAGATAAAATTCACCCATTGCAACAGGCAAGTCATAATTTTTTTAACAATTTAATAGTTTTGTGCAGCCATTATTATAATTACATGTTAGGTCAATTTCAGTTTTGTAGAAAGTGTGCTCATTGAACACCAATTACTTTGGTTTGTGTCTAAGAATCATTGCCTAATTAAATGCCATAGAATTTTTTTTTTTTTAGAGAGGTTTTTGGTATAGGGCACGTGTGCTTATCAGAAAGACGGAGAGAGACAGAGAGACAGAAAGTGAGAAATCACCCCCCAGGGGGGATGGCCATGCCGCAATCCCTTCTCCTCCATTCTCCTCTCGGGATCTGAGGCACACACTCACCTGTGCCTGGCGTGCATTTAAGCCACCAGGTCCGGGACTTGTACTGTGGTTGACTACGTGGGAAGCTAGCGATGTAGCGATTATACCAACTGCTGGTCACAATGCCATAGAAAATTGTCATAAAGATTTTTTTATTGAGTGTGTGTGCACACATGTGTGCATATGTGTATATATATGCATGTATGTCTTTTTAAATAGTTTTTAGATTTATCTTTAGGTTTTTGATTCATTTTGAGGTTTTTATTAATGGTGTAAAGTAATATTTATATCTATACCTACATGTACAAATATCCACTTGTTGAAGGGACTTTCCCAATTGAATTTTTATGGCACATTAGTTGAAATCACTTGAAAATACATATAGACTTAATTCTGTTCTCTTGATTTGTACGACATCTTTAGATAATACCTCACTGTTTTGATTTCTGTAGTATCCTAGTTTCAAAATTGGATAGGGTACATTTTCCACCTTTGTCCTTCTTTTCAAATGTGTTGTGGTTGTTCTAATTCCTTTGTAGTTTCATGTAAGCTTTATGTTTATCGTTTTCTATAAGAAATGTTTGGTAGACTTTGGACAGATACCGTAATGTATCTATAGATTTGCAGAGAGTTGCCTTCTTAATAATAGTTCAAGCCATGGAATATGTATTTACATCAATTTCTATGACATTTCTTAGCAATGTTTGGTAGATTTTAGTGTATAAGTTTGCATTTATTTTGATAGTTTTTTTGAATTTTTAATTGTTTCTTTGACTCCTAGGTGTTTTATTATTTTGATTGTTGTGAATGAGAATTTTTTTTCTCTACTTTGTAATGTCTGCTACTATCATATAGAAACACAATTTATATTTATGGTGATCTTTTAACCTGTAACCTAAGTGTTCATCAGTTCCAGTAGTTTTTTTGTGATCCTGTATGATGTTCTATGTTTTTGTGATGTGCTGGCACATTTATTATTAGGAAGAGCATTTTTTTCTCATGTAATATTTCTTGTCTTATAAATCTATTTTAGCTTATACTGATAAAACTAACCTAGCTCTCTGATGGACACAAATTTTATGGAATATCAGTTGCTATTTTTTATGTATGTCCTTCAGTCTAAGTTGTGTCTCTTGCATTCTCCTCTCGGGATCTGAGGCACACACTCACCTGTGCCTGGCGTGCATTTAAGCCACCAGGTCCGGGACTTGTACTGTGGTTGACTACGTGGGAAGCTAGCGATGTAGCGATTATACCAACTGCTGGTCACAATGCCATAGAAAATTGTCATAAAGATTTTTTTATTGAGTGTGTGTGCACACATGTGTGCATATGTGTATATATATGCATGTATGTCTTTTTAAATAGTTTTTAGATTTATCTTTAGGTTTTTGATTCATTTTGAGGTTTTTATTAATGGTGTAAAGTAATATTTATATCTATACCTACATGTACAAATATCCACTTGTTGAAGGGACTTTCCCAATTGAATTTTTATGGCACATTAGTTGAAATCACTTGAAAATACATATAGACTTAATTCTGTTCTCTTGATTTGTACGACATCTTTAGATAATACCTCACTGTTTTGATTTCTGTAGTATCCTAGTTTCAAAATTGGATAGGGTACATTTTCCACCTTTGTCCTTCTTTTCAAATGTGTTGTGGTTGTTCTAATTCCTTTGTAGTTTCATGTAAGCTTTATGTTTATCGTTTTCTATAAGAAATGTTTGGTAGACTTTGGACAGATACCGTAATGTATCTATAGATTTGCAGAGAGTTGCCTTCTTAATAATAGTTCAAGCCATGGAATATGTATTTACATCAATTTCTATGACATTTCTTAGCAATGTTTGGTAGATTTTAGTGTATAAGTTTGCATTTATTTTGATAGTTTTTTTGAATTTTTAATTGTTTCTTTGACTCCTAGGTGTTTTATTATTTTGATTGTTGTGAATGAGAATTTTTTTTCTCTACTTTGTAATGTCTGCTACTATCATATAGAAACACAATTTATATTTATGGTGATCTTTTAACCTGTAACCTAAGTGTTCATCAGTTCCAGTAGTTTTTTTGTGATCCTGTATGATGTTCTATGTTTTTGTGATGTGCTGGCACATTTATTATTAGGAAGAGCATTTTTTTCTCATGTAATATTTCTTGTCTTATAAATCTATTTTAGCTTATACTGATAAAACTAACCTAGCTCTCTGATGGACACAAATTTTATGGAATATCAGTTGCTATTTTTTATGTATGTCCTTCAGTCTAAGTTGTGTCTCTTGTCAATGACATGCATCTTGATTGTCGTCAAGACTAGTATCACCTGTACCATGAATAGAGGTTTAGTCGATTTATATTTCATGTAATTATTACGGGGTTTTTGTTGGTCTGCCTTTTGCTACTTGTCTTTAAATTATCTTATGTCTTTTCAATTCTTCTTTATTGCCTCCTTTGGGGCTAACTAAGCATTTTAGTGTGTCATTTTAATTTGTTTATGTTTTTAGTCTACCGTATTGAGTTATTTTCTTAGTATTGGTCTATTGTAGGGGTTTGCAGATTTTTGTAATGGATCATATAGTTAGGTATTTAAAATTGTGTTGGCCATACATTCTCTATTGTAGTGGATCAACTCTGTCCTTGTAGTGTGAAAGCAAGCACAGACAATGTGCAAGTGAACATCCTGGCTGCTTTCCAGTAAAAATGTGCATACCAAACTAGTGGCAGGCCAGGTCGGTCTATGAGTCATGGTTTTGCTTACTCAAGTTCTAGGGATTTCATTGTGTGGATTAATTTGTTTCAGTCTACATCAGAATCATAATAGTTTAATTTTGGTAAGAGTTTATTCTGGCACAAAAAAATTTGAAATCCATGCAGAACATTTTCTTTTCTTGAGAGGTTTGTACCTTATGGTGTGTGCACTTGGCAGAGAAAGAGAGACAGAGACATAAGAGGGAAAGTGAGAAATCACCTCCCGGGAGAATGGCCACACTTCAACCCCCTCTTCTCTATTCTCCTGCCAGGATCCCAGTGTGATATTCAAACCACAGAGTCCAGGACTTAAACTGTGGTTGACCATGGGGGAGTCCAGTGATTTAACTGCTGGGCCATCTGCTAGTCCCATGCATAGCTTTTTCAAAATACACATTTTTTGGTCAACTTTTTGAAGACTCCTCATATTGTCAGATATTTTATATCTATGTTACAAACTCCAAATACAGTGTTAGGATTACTGATGTATATGTCTTATGTATTACTGATGTATATATCTTTTAAATAAGTTAATATAGGAAATGAGAAAAAATATATATAGAATATTTGGTATGTATCCACATATTTACCATTTATGACACTTAGAATTCTTTCTGTCAATTTATATTACTGTTTTGTTATTTCATTTCAAGCTAAAGGATTGTTTAGTATTTCTTTTAATTCAGGTCTGCTAGCTCTCCTCATATTTCTTTTTATTCCTAAGAATATTTATATTTTACCTTTGTTTTTAAAGACTAGTTTTGCTGGTTATAAAATTTGTATTTGATAATTATTTTCTGCCATCAATTTGAATACAATAGCACATTACTTTTACTGCTTTTATTTATTATAAGAAATCAAGGAATAATTGTATTGTACAATATATGATCGATTATTTATCTCTTGCTGTTATAATTTTTTTCTCCTTTTCTTTATCTTTCAACAGACTACTATGTGTATATGTGTTATCCCTTTGTCTTCATTTATTTGAGATTTATTGGTTCTCTTTCATCTTCCCATTCTTTAATTAAAGTGTTTGACTAGTTGGGAACTTTCAAATTCATTTTTTCATATACTTTTTCTTCTTCTTTTTGTTTCTCCTTTCTTTTGTGGTTCCATTTCATTCGTGTTGCTATGCTTGGTATTTTCTGTGTGTAGGTTTCCAAAGCTCTGTTCACTTTACGTGATTTCTTTTCTTCCTGTACTTCAGATTGTGTTATTTATTTCTTCTTCCATCTCAAATCTTACATTAGGTTCCTCTAGAGAATAAATTTTAGCCATTCAATTCCATGGAATTTCCATTGAATTGCTCTTTTTCTTAATAATTTGATTGCTTATTGAGATCCTCTATTTACCGAGACGTTTTCATTATTCTTTCCTATAATTCTTTAGATATGATATTGTTTAGTTTTATGTATGGATTTATAAGATCTGCTGTAGACTGCTGAATTTCATATCTGTTGACAGAGACAATATCTATGAATATTGATAGGTTGAATAGAATACTGTAAAGGTTGAAAAGACTACTGATATTCTCTTTTTGGTGAATATTGATCATGTTTTCTTGTTTCTTTTTATTTTGCATAATAATGAACATTATTATTGTTTCTTTTTATTTTGCATAATAATGAACATTATCACTCTTGTAATAACTCTGGATTCAGACTTTTCTTGTTCTTATCTATATGTTTTAAAATTTGCCCAGACAAAATTTATAAGGTCTATCCTCCCTGAGGAGATAGAGGCTGTTTATTTCTCTGTTCCCTTTTTTCCCCCTAATATTTATTTTTAAGTCTTACTTCCTTCTGGTGACTATTGTGTTTGAATAGCTTAAAAGGTTTCATTTTAGGAATGGTAAGCTTTGTACTCCCTGCTGATGGGGCTACATGTAGTCTACAGAAAGTTTTTAAATGTCAGGTCATTCTAAAACTTCCCTGGCTTTAACTTTCAATGAACTCTCATGCCACTTCTAAACATGCACTCAGGCTTCTTTTGCCAAGGATTTATGTGTTTCTTAGCACCCCTAAAGCCTCTGCTCTGTACACACACTGATTCCTGTTAATGATGGATATGTGGACAGCAAATTCAGTCTCCTAGAACCTTATGGCTATTGCAACTTCTCTAACTCCCTATTAAATCCAATGCTACTCCTTCAGTACATCGTTTTCCCCAACAGGACCTTCATCCAGAGCTGGAGTCACTTATCTCACTTTGCAATCGACACTGAGATTGCCAATTTAACTGACAGTGCTCCACATCAAGGTAATCCTTTACTACAATGTTTGTGAAACTGCTGGTTTTCGTGGCCTCCATACTCATGTTAAACTACTGTGTCAGTAGGACTGAGGGAATTCTGGGACAGTCATGGGCAAAACAGTTACAAAAATGGCTTGATTCATAGCCAAAGGTGATTACAACAGCTAGATCCCCCCTGGATGACCGTGGTTTGACTCCCAGCCCTGGTAGATTGCAAACTGAGGTATAATTGAAGAAATTTCATTTACACACACACGCACAAAAAAAAAAAAAAAAAAAAAAAAAAACAAACAAACAAAAAACCAGAAAAAGTAGAAGTACCTAGGAATAAATCTAACCAAATAAATCAAAGCAGGGAAAACTATGAAAAACTAAAAAAAGAAATTGAAAATGACACAAAAAAGTGAAAAGACATCCCATGTTCTTGAATTGGAGTTACAATGGTAATACAAAATGTCAATCCTACACAAATTAATATACATATTTTATGCAATCCCAATGAAATTACCAGAGACATTCTTTACAGATTTAGATAAAAGAATCACAGAATTTCTCTAGAACCATGAAAGACCTTATATAGCCAAAGTAGGAGTAGGAGGCATCTCACTCCTTGACCCCTATAATATATTAAAAAGCTATGATAATCAAAACAGCATGATTACTGGCGCACACACACACACACACACACACACAAAGCATGCAGGTCAATGTAAGAGAATATAGACCCCAAAAGTAAAACCCCAAACATATAGCCAACTGATTTTTGACAAAGGGCACCAAACAATCCAGAGGGGGAAAGCAAATCTCCTTAGCAAATGGTACAGGAAAAACTGGATATCTACCTGCAGAAAGATGAAACTGGACCCCTAACAAAAACAATAAAAATCAACTCAAAATGGATCAAATGTCTAATTAAAAAAAACTCAAAATATGAAACTACTGATAGAAAACACAGGTGGAACTCTTGGAGACATTGGAATAGGCAAATACTTTTTTCATTTTTTTCTTTCTTTTTTATTAATGTTAATTTATTTATTTACATTCATTCACTGTACAGCAATACAGTATACAAAATGAGATTTTACATCCAGAATACATTGTATATTGGCTCAATCAAGGATATTAACATTTATGTTATTATCAACAAATAATTTTCTATTTCTTACTTCTTATGTATTTTGCTTCCCCCCCCTTGATTCCCTACCTCTCACCCTCTGCCAGTTCTCCCCCTCCTTTGACACTGTCTCTCATATCTACAGTTGTTCTCCATGCCTTTTTTTTCACATTTTATTGATTCACTAAAGATCTTAATAATTTAACAACTGAATAGCAAGCACAACTGATATATAGATGTCTATGAACACATGTCTGACTTTAGGCATAAACTTCAGTGAGTAAATTGAACATATTATAAAGTAGCACCTAACTGGGGCTATATAGCTTATTACAGTAATTAAATAGGTACTAATAGGTATTTTAAATGCATTTTTTTAATTTCAAGGAAAACAGTTTTAGTCTTAATAGATCAAAATAAAAAATGTTAAGAAAAATGTTCTTAAAACTTAAAGCCAGGAAAAAGGTTAGGATTCATTTCAAATAGTAGGTAGATGAACTTATCAATAGTTCAAGAGAAGACAAAAATCCTTAAATATGGACATCAAAGCATCAAATAAAGTCAGTAATGTTTTATTCTAAAGTAAAAAAAAAATTTCTTTCACTAGTTTAGGCTCATGTATTTAATCTCTTTTCTATAGAATTTGCAGTATTACTGTGTCTGATATTTCCATTTAAACTCTGGAAGTTGATATTCAACTCGAGACTTGTCCCTACTTTTAAGCTGGCCATTCTCTTGGTTGTTTTTTATACTCTTATCTCTGTGTTTTAAACTTTAGTTTTCCTGGTATAGCACTCTCTTCAGTACTTCTTGGAGAGCTGATCTGGTGTTGGTAAATTCTTTCAGGTTTATCTGAGAACGTTTTTGTCTTCTTTTCCATATGAAAGATAATTTTGCTGGGTATAATATTCTTGGTTGAAATTGCTTTTTACTTAAATATATTTTTTACTTTTTACTTTGAATATATTTTCCCATTCTTTCCTTGCTTGTATTGTTTCCAATGAGAGGTCCTATGTTAGCCTGGTGGGATATACTTTGAAAGTAAATTGATGTTTTTCTCTTGCCAGTTTTAGTATCTTGTCTCTGTCTGCAGTTTTGGTCAATCTGGCTATGATGTGCCTTGCGGAAGATCTTCTTGAGTTGATTCTATGTGGGGCACTTTGTATTTCTTGGGTCTGGATGTTTGAGTGCCTCTCTAGGTTTGGAAAGTTTTCTTCCAGAATTTCATGGAATAGATTATCAATGCCCATATTAGTTTCTTCACCTTCAGGGATACTGATGATCTGGATATTTGGATGTTTAATGGTGCCCAGTATTACTCATATGCTATTCTCATTTTGGGGGGTTATTTTCTCAGTCTTTCAAGCAGCTTATCTGAAAAAAAAATCAACTGAATTAAAAACTAGGCAAATAAACTGAACAGACAGCTCAGGGAAGACGTACAAACAACCAAAAAGCAGTTGAAAAAATGCTCAGCATCCTTATCAAAAGGGAGATGAAAATTAAAACCACAATAAAAATACCACTTAACCCTGGTCAGAATGGCTAAGATTAAAAAATGACAAGTGGTGGTGAGGATGGGGAGAAAAGGAAGTACTCCTACACTGTTGGTGGGAATATAAATTAGTACAGCCAGTGTGGAAAGCAATATGGAGGTTCCTCAAAGACCTACAAATAGAGCTACCATATGATCCAGCAGTTTCTCTCTTGGGTATCTTCCCAAAGAATAGGAATACACTCAGTGAGAAAAACACTGGAACATCCATGATTTTGCAGCATTATTCACAATTGCTAAGAAATGAAATCAACCCAAACATCCACAAACAGATGAATGGATTGAAAAAAAAGAAGGCTTAGTCAGAAAAGTGTTTGCACATCTATGTTTATTGCAGCATTATTCACAATTGATAAGACATAGAACCAACCCAAATATTCATGGACAGAAGAATGGATTGGAAAAGTGTGGCATATATACTCTGTGGAATACTACTCAGCCATAAAAATCAACAAGATCTTGGCTTTTGACAGAAAGTGGATGAATATGGAAGATTTACTGCCGAGTGATGCAAGCCAGGTTATGCAGGAAAGACATTGTATGTCTCCACTTAATATATACTTCCTGATCTCACTCTGTGCCTGAAACTGAAAGACTGAAGGATATAGAAACATAGAAAATGGTTATAGGAACCAAATGCAGTGTAGGAAGAGGGAGAGAGAAGGAAGAGAGTCTGAGAAAAGACATTAAGGAGAAAAATAGAAAGGCAAGACAGTTATGGGACAAAGAAATGGGTTATTATCTGTTGATGATAACATGTATAGTATCCTCAGCTAGACTGGTGAGAAATGTATTCATGTTGGAACATTCACTTTACAATCTAAGTGATGTATGAGATTGAATGTATTAAAGACATTAATATAAAATAAAATATATTTTAAAAAGAAAAAGCATGGCACATATACACAGCAGAATACTACTCAGTCACACACACACAAAATAATGATGAGACCCTGGCATTTGATAGAAAGTGAATGAATGAGGAAAATTTACTGCTAAGTGAAGTAAGTCTATGAAAGAGAGGCATTGTATGTCCCTATCCAATATATACTGAATGTATGCACTCTATGGCAGAAACTGAAGGAATGAAAGGTATTAAGTCATGGAGAGAAACTGTGGATACTAGAAACAGTGTGAGAGAGGGTGGAAAATGGGAGAGGGTGAAAGGAAGGGAATCAAGGGGAGAAAGAAATAAGCAAAATGTTTAAGGGACATGAAAATGGAAAATTATATGTTAATGATAATGTGTATGGTAATATCTTTGACTGGACCAATATACAGTGTATTCATGATGGGAAAATTAATTTGGTATACTGTAGCGATACACAGTGATTAAATATTAAAAAAAGAATAAGTAAATACAAATATTTGTGTACTAAGTGGTGAAATGATAATACAGCTTCAGGAAGATAATACATTATTCATATTTTTAAATTTAAAATAAACTCTAAAAGAAAAATTAAAGAAAAAGTAAAACTTATTTGGTTTATGTACATGCATGCCCCTAATCCCAACAGGATGGTGAAGTGGAGGAGAAAGGATTGCAGCATGACCACACCCGATTAAGAGATGTTGTCCTCACCCTTTGGCATTTAAAAAAAAGCCACAAACTGTTGGCCAGGATTCCTCACTGTCCTTAACTGAAGTTCTGTAGTCTACATGAATAAATGTTGTTTGTGGTATGACTTTGGTTAAGTTCCAGGACCTAAAATAGCTGATTTGGACCATTTTAGAGTTTTATTGTTGATATTTGAGAGATTGATGGAGTTCCTCACACCAAAAGTTAGAGTCACATTTTTACACAAATGCTCATATCAAAGGCTAAAGATACTTAGACACTTGTCTTTTAATCCTACTGTTCAATAGCTGAAGTCAAATTTGTACCTATAAATTATCCTATAATAGCTACATTTAATCAAATCCAGCAAATATAATCAAAGCCTTTCAATAAAAGAATGGGCTTATAATAAAAGGAGAATAAAGCAACTAGGAATCTGTGTTGATTTTCTATTATCAATGTATATAATCAGCTCTTAGCATTGGGAATTTTATATAAAGACATATTCTTTTACTAAGAGAATTCTGTTCATCAGAAGTAGTGCATGATGCTTTAATTTGTACATGTCATCATAATTACTGACTACCTAGGCAGTAATTGTGCAAAATCTATTATTCAAAATTGTGAATTTTCAGTTATGCAAATAGTATAACATGTTTTTTTTAATTTTACAATTTTAGAAAAATAAGTATAGCATACTAATTGAATGCTTTATTGGCCATACTTAATTTGTTGATGTAATTTTTTCTTAAACTGTAAACTTTAAATACTTCATTCTTATAATGATAAAGGCAGGCATTCCTTTATTGATCTAGTCATTGTCAATTGGATTTATACTCCAAAAATCCATCTTCTGAACACACTCCTTTTTCCTTTATTTATTTATTTTCTTTCTGGAGAGCTTTTGCTATAGGGCACGTGTACTTGCCAAAAGATAGAGAGAGACAGAGAGACAAAACGCAAGAAATCACCCCCTGGGGGGATGGCCACACCACAATCCCTCCTCCTCCATTCTCTTCTCAGGATCTTGTGCACACATGCACATGTGCATGGTGTGAGTTTAAGCCCTGGGTCCAGGACCAGAATCACGGTTGACTACATGGGAGTTCAGCCACATAGCACTTACGCCAACTGCTGGTCCCCATACTCCTACTTTTAAGTGGTTCATTGGGGAAATACTGTGGTAAATAATGTGTAGTAGAAAATCTATAAGTGGAACGTACATAAACTATATTTTTTAGCAAAATCTGTAAGGCCTCTGATAAGTCATGTCTATGTCTTTGCTCGAATTATCTCGTGCTTCAAGTAAGAGTGCACCATTGAGCTAAAATGCCTAAAATGACTAATTATGAACATGTTTGTGACTATAACACGTTACATGTATGTAATTATAATTAATCATGAACCTGTTTCAATTGCAGTAAGTATCAGTAAAAGCGTACCCTCAAATGACTTGATATGAGAGCAGGAAACATCTTCCTCAGGAAATCCCAGTGGTCCGTGTTAGAAATAATTAAGGGGGTGCAGGGCATATGAAGCAAAGCAGGATCATGCAGAGCTCTTCCAGGCAATCCCACGTGCGCAGGGGAATGAATGCTGAGCACAAGTGCCTGCGGTCTGGCGCTGGCCTAAGGTCAAGATGGATTACAGTCCTGGGACCCTGTGGGGGTGCTGTCTCTCTCTGTCTCTCAATCTTGGCAGAAATACATGAATGAATTTTACAAATTATTTAATGAATACAAAGTAATTATGAAAGCGCTTAGATGGAACCACTTCCATTCATTTAACAAAAATCCTTCCCTCCTATTATTAAAACTATACATGATCATCCGGGCTGTGAAGAACATATGAAAACTGTACAAAAGCCAAGACAAATGATCTTTTTTTCTTTGTAGAGGTTTTTGCCTTAGGTTGTGTGCACTCACCAGAGAGAGAAACAGAAACAGTGAGAAGAAAAGTGAGAAATTATCCTCTGAGGGGATGGCCACAGCACAGTTCCTTCTCTTCTACTCTCCCCCCAGGATCTTGGGCACACATACACATGATTTTCAAGTCACCAGGTCCAGGACTTGAACCATGGTCTGCTATGTGGCAGTCCAGCAACATAACCACTATGCTATCTGCTGACCCCAAGACAAATGATCTAGAGTGCTAATTATATAACAAGCCATCAGGCAGTCAACAGCCCAGTAGTCATCTTCACTCTTGTTTTGTCGTTGCTATTGTTTGAATTTTTTTACTATAGGGCACATGCATTTGCCAGAAAGAGACAGGGAGAGAAAGAAAACATCCCCTCATGGGGAATGGTCATGCCACAGTTCCTTCTCCTCCATTTTCCCTTCTTTTGAGATTCCAGTCTCCTCAAGATTTTAAGCATGGGGAACCAGCAGTTAGCGTAATGGCTATGTTGCTGAATTCCCATGTAGTTGACCGCGGTTCGCGTCCTAGACCTGGTGGTTTAGATCTCACGCTTGGCGTGTGTGCGTGCGTGCGTGCGTGCCCAAGATCCCGAAAGAATGGAGGAGAAGGGATTGCAGCGTGACTATCCCCCCCTGGGGGGTGATTTCTCGCTTTCTGTCTCTATGTCTCTGTCTGTCTGGCGAGCGCATGTGCCCTATAGCGAAAAAAACCTCTCAAAAAAAAAAAAAGATTTTAGGCATGCATATACATATGCCTGACATGTTTTTCAAGCCTCTGGGTCTGGTACTTGAACCGCATAGTCAAGCATGTTGGAGCCCGCACTTTAACCACCAAAGCTCCTGCTGGCCCACTTTACTCTTTTATTTAATTTTAGCAATTCAACTTACTTTGTCTTTTCTTCCTTTTGTCCTACATAGTAAGTAGCAGCAGGTAATGGACAGTTCTATAGGCATTAACAGGCAGGCACCAGTAAGTCAAAGAAATACTTCTTTCATTTAGATTACTAACTTACGGGATGCCAAGAGCTGACAGATCTGCAGAGCACAGACAGGGCTCTGTGCCTGATACAAGCAATACTACCAGCAAATCCTCTGCCTCTCCTAGTGTCTCCCTCAGCCTTAGGTTGTCCCCCTCATTTGCAGGCCACAGAGTACTGGGTTCTGTACCCATGCCTCCTGCTCACGCTCAGCAGATTGAGCCACTGACTCCTGAGCCTGATTTAAAACCATACCATCTCCTCTCATCCAATTAGCTCTTAGTCATGCCTGAATCCCGGAACAATGGACATCTTCAGGGAATTCCATTGCTCGATGACACACAGTTAATCCCATCCATGACTGAACTTCAGGGTTTTAGGAAAATCTTGTAAAACACCAGTTAATTCAGGATCTGATGCTGGGGCCTGGGCAGTAGTGTTTCTGAAGGCTCTCTGTTTTCAATCAGGCCCACAGACTTCCAGCATAGTATAGCGAGGATCTACCTTCCTGTCCTGTGATGGGTGCTTACTCCAATTAAACTGGGATTCTTTAAAGAAGGAAAGACTGATTTTGGGGTAGTGACCAATCACATCCATAGAGTTTCTCACAGTCTCCTCGAGGGTTAAGATGCACCTGCGACACTATACTCTGTGAGTGTGTAGGAGTGTGTAGGGGTGGGGGACGCAGAGGGACAGATAGACTGACCAGGGACCGTGGAGAGCTGCACTGATGTTTGAGCTGAGTTCCAAAGAATTAATGGGGAAAGAAGGGGTTGGAACAGGTCAGTGGTGAGACAGTGCTCTGTGGGGCTGACCTATGTCGGAGGGCTCCAGGTTTGCATCTGGAGACCACCTTGAGTGGCCTGGACCCGTGATTGTACCTGGCCAGAGCTGGGGGAAGGTCACGGGGTCCAGACCCTATTGGGAGTCCTGTTTCTCCTTTTGTCTCTATCTTGCTCTTGGAAGAAGGAGATAAAGAAATGTTAATAAAAAAGAAAATAGGAACTCACCAGACAAGCATTGGTCATGAGCAAATATTCAGTGTTGATTCTTTTTTCTAATCACACTGTGGAGACAATGGAAGGTACAGAGGAATAACTTGTAAGTAGAGAGACAAGACGGAGGCTGTGAGGGTAATCCTCGTGAGGAGTCAGTGTAGTAGATATGGATTTGCAGACAAAGCCAGAGATACAAATGGTACACAGAGAAGAAAGTACGGGATGTAATCAGCGCCATTACTCACAGTGAGAGGAACTTCTAGGACGATGGCCAGTTTTCTGCTTAAACAGTCAGGTGAATAGCTCTCAGAGACGAGAAATTCTAGGGATGGACAGGTGTGGGAGGTAGTGGCATGGGCTGTGGATTGTGCTGCAGTACCTGAGTGACTCCCAGGGCCTGTTCCCAGGTACAAGGGGAGAGCAACCTTGGGAGTCACTGCAGCATGTTCAGGCCTAGAGACCAGGATTTCTGTGTTGTTTATGAGGGGTGGCTGAACTAAGATCTCAGTGACTACATTGGGAAACAAACACAAACCCACTTTATTGAAGAAAAAAATACCACAAGCCTATTACATATTGCATGAAGCAGTGAAGGGCTAGGATGCAGCGCAGAAAGCAGCAGTGGCAACCTGGTAGGAGACCGTGGCCGTGGCCCTGCCTGGAAATGGCTGCGTCGTTCGCACTCTCTTTCTGAAGACCAGTGGGCTCTGAGGCTGCTCACCATTCTCAGACAGAGTCCAAGTTCTCTGATTCGTTCCACGTGGTAAGCCGCTCAGGGTCTTGTCAGGATTAAGAGCGCCTTTAGCTTGTGGAACTGCACATTATGTTCCAGACAGTGTCTGTGAAATAAGGGAGAGATTGTCATGTCTATTTTTTTTTAAACTGCCCTCTGTGATTGAACTTTTGTGAGCAGAACATGTTTTAGAAAGACTCAAGAATGCCTAACTCAATTGCAGGTTCTTCTTTTGTAGATATAGTATTTCTCTCAGTAGTGATCTCCTGAGGATTTGAGTTTGCCCTGAAAGGGTCAAATTTGTCTTTGATTGTAACAAGACTGCTGCTCAAGTATCCCTGGGCTTTGGAATCTCAAATAGAGTTTCTGCCATTCTAGAGTCTGAAGCCCTTAGCCGTGAGGTTCCTTATTTTACTATACCACGTACAAATGCTTACTTCAATAACATCAAGCATCTTTACATCATATCAAACAGTATTTTAAAAATTCCCACCTTCTCTTGCTTACCTTTTCCTCCATTTCCCTTTGGCTTCTACAATATTGTATAAGTACTTCCATAGGAGAGACTGTCTTTATATAACCAAATCACAGAATAACCTACAAATGTATTCAGCTAAGCTCCCTGAGTTTTGATTGTTCAAAATACAAACTTCATAATCTTCCCTATTGCAAAAACATGAAGGCAATAGTCACTGTTTCACTTTAAATCCAAGTTATCAGACAGACAACCATGGAAAATCCTATTACACTGAAAGCTGTGTTTAGAAGGTATTTTTGGAGAGGGGATTCCGTAGTACCAGTCCCATGGTATCTCCTTGATTGTATCCCAACGGCCCTGCCCCTGCCCCACCCCCAAACTGAGGCATTACAATTTGGTTGTATTGTGAAAATACTAAGAGAAGACTTCATCTCAATTATAATGTTGAAAGGTGGGGTTTTGGTCGTGCGTAGGCAGCTGAGTGGGACCCTGTGATCGAGTCCTGGTGGGTGTGTCAGGAGAGAGGAGGAGATTGACAGGGGCACATGGACACTGGTCTGTCTGTGTCTTCCTGTTCCCTTGTGATGTGACGCCCAGCACAGCCTCAGGACCCACCAACAAAATGCCCTCTCCAGATGCGGCCCCTGGGGCTTGGATCTCTAAATAGTGACCTGAACAAGCATCTATTTTTACAAATTCCCCAGAGTCCAGTATTTCCTCTTATTAGTAATAGAATGAACTAGAACACACAGCCATGACACTTTTTTCAGTAATAAATGAACATGAGACACAGCATTCCAGTGACGAATAAGCTTGATAAGCATCAGTTAAGTAACTGCCATCCCTCGCTTCGTCTGTATGACTGATGAATGGTCACTGCCAGTAAGGTGAGGACCAGCAGACTTATAAACCCATGTGCAACCATCGTGACCATTCAGGACGTCGGTTTCCTGCAACCTGTGAAACAGAGAACTCGGAACAGTGTGTCATTTTTGCTCTAAATTTAGCACAATATCTTTCCACTACCTAAAATGTCCTATTCATTTTTCTGCCTGATGAGATTCTTACTCATATTTTGTAAGCTGACATTAATGCCATTTCTTTGGGAAAGTATTTTCAGTATGCCAAGATGCATTTCTGTTTGCTCCGTTGTGTTAGTTACCAGATGATAACGAATTACCTCTGCGGTGGTATGTCTAAGAGCCTTTTACCTGAAGTGTAAAGACTCTGTTTCTTTTTATATATTGTAAGATCGTTGATCCAAATTTTAAAGCTCGTTAATTTTGCACATTAGTCAGCCTGTTTCAATTGCAAGTAATAAAATCCAGTTCTAAATGGGCTTAAACAAAAGAGGAACCGATTGCCTTTTCACTTGTAAAGGAGGATGCACAGGGAAGGGGTAACACCGGTTCCAGGCTCATCTTAAATGCAGATCTCACAAGGAATGATGGACTCTAGTTCTCTCTTCATTTTCCATTTTCTCTTCCTCTGGAATGATCCCCACATGACACAGGTGTTTCCTAATGGGAAGAGGACTGCAGTCCTACCTCCTCCCGAATCTAGGAGCAGCAGTTTGGAAGGGCTCATTTCTAGAAAGTCTTCGAGAAGTTTAGGTGTTCACCCTGACAGTACCAGCCTGAGTCAAGGTCTACCTCTTAAGGTTTTTGTTTGTTTATTTATTTATTTATTTATTTATTTATTTATTTATTTATTGAGAGGTTTTTGCTGTACGGCGTGTGTGCTCACCAGAAAGACAGAGAGAAACAGAGAGACAGAAAGCAAGTACCCACTCCCCACCCCTCTGCCCTGGGGCGGGCTGACCACACCGCCATCCCTTCTCTTCCATTCTCCTCTCGGGATCTTGAGCACACATGCACACACACCCAGTATGAATTTAAAGCCAAGGGGTCTGGGACTCGAACAGCGGTTGACTACATGGTAGTCTAGCGACATAGCCATTATGCCAACTGCTGGTCCCTCTTAAGGCTGTTAGCATGGGCAGATGAGGACAATGAGCCGGACTGGGTCCTGGATGTCAACTTTTGAACCCAGTGCTCCTCTCGCCCAGATGACACTGGATGAGAATCACAAAGGGCTCACCCTCTTCCCACACTGAATCTGGTATCTATAACCATTCTCTGTGTTTCTATATCCTCCAGTCATTCAGTTTCAGCCTCTGAGTGTGGGGAATCAGTATATATTAAGTGGAAGTATACAATGTTGCTCCTTCATACCTGGCTTGCTCCACTCAGCAGTAAATCCTCCATATTCATCCACTTTCTGTCAAGAGCCAAGGTCTTGTTGATTTTTATAACTGAGTAGTATTCCATAGAGTATATGTGCCACAGTTTTTCAATTCGTCTTATGTTTGTGGACATTTGGGTTGGTTTTATGTCTTAGCAATTGTGAATAATGTTGCAATAAACATCGATGTGCAAGCACTTTTCTGACTAAGCATTCTTCTGTCCTTTGAGTAGATACCAAGAAGTGGGATTGCTGCATCATATGGTAGTTTTATGTGTAGATCTTTGAGGAATCTCCATGTTGTTTTCCACAGGGGCTGGGCCAATTTACGTTCCCAGCAGCAGTGTAAGAGAGTTCCCCTTTTACCACATTCCTGTCAGCACTTATCTTTTTTTTTTTTTAATCTTAGCCATTCTAACTGGAGTTAGGTGGTATCTCATTGTGGTTATCTCTGCATCTCCCTTATGGTGAGGGATGTTGACCATTTTTTATAGGCCTTTTGGCTATTCATATGTCTTTCTTAGAAAGTTGTTTTTTCAGCTCATTCTCCCGTCTTTTAATTGGGTTGATCATCTCTTTTCAGGTAAGCCACTTGAGTTCCCTATGTATTCTAGTTATCAGTCCCTTATCTGGAGCATAGTTTAAAAATATTCTCCCATTCTGAGGACTGTCAATTCATACTAATTACTGTGTCTTTTGCCATGCAAAATCTTCTTGATCTGATGCAATCCCACTTGTCTACTTTTGGGATTATTGACTGTGCTCTGAGGGATCTTATTTAAGAAGTCTTTGCCTACCCCAATGTCTGCCCTAGTTTCCCCAGTGTTTTACAGTAGTAGTTTTATAGTTTAAAGTCTTAGGTTTAGATCTTTGATCCATTTTGAGTTGATTTTTGTCAATGGTGAGAGGTAGAGGTTCAGATTCATCTTTCTACAGATGGATATTCAGTTTTTCCAGCACCATTTGCTAAAGATGTTTTCCTTTTCCCACTTAATTGACTGGTACCCTTTGTCAAAAATCAGTTGGCTGTATGTCTGGGAGTTTATTTTGGGGGTTTCTAGTCTGTTCTGTTGGTCTATACGTCTGTTTTTGTGCCAGTACCATGCTGTTTTGATTATCATAGCTTTATAGTATATTTCCAGCTCAGGGGTTGAAGTGCCACCCACTCTATTCTTCTTGTGCAGGATTTCTTTGGCAACACAAGGTCTTTTATGACAGACAAATTCTTGTTTTCATTTTTATTTTTTGAGAGGTTTTTGCTATAGGTTGCATGCGCACACCTAAAAGACAGAGAGAGACAGAGAGACAGAAAGTGAGAAATCACCCTCCCAGGGGGGATGGCCATGCTGCAATCCCTTCTCCTCCATTCTCCTCTCAGGATCTTGGGCATACATGCACATGCGCCCAGTGTGAGTTTAAGCCACCAGGTCTGGGATTCAAACCACGGTTGACTACACGGGAGTTTAGTGACATAGCCATTATGCCAATTTCTGGTCCCGATTCCAGACAAATTCACTGATTATCTTTTTTAGATCTGTGAAGAGTTTCTCTGGCACTTTGATTGGGATTGTGTTATATTAAACAACAACAACAACAACAACAAAAACTACTCACAGCTAGTAGAGATGAGAAGTGCTCATTTACATTGTACAGATTTATCTGTAAAAGGAAGGGATAAATGAACAGGAATGTTAATTTAAAAAACACATTTTCAAAATTTTCCGCAAATACGAATGAAAATAGTGGCATGAATAATGAAGAAGAAGAAAACTGCATTTTTTATCCTTATTTATAGCACAGTAGGTTACATATTTTTCTATGTTTATTTATACATGAAGAAAAAACATTTAGAGTGTGTGTTAGGAAGTTTTGCTATACAAATGCATAGTGAAATAATGACTAGTTATGAAAAATAACATATTTAACTTTATTTAGTTGTTGGCTCATTTTAATTTTATCAGAGAGGGACAGAGTGAGAAAGAGAGAGAGAGGGAAAGTGAGAAAGCAAGCTACCAGGTCCAGAACTCAAACCATGGTCAGCCATGTGGGCATCCAGCACCCTTAGCCACCACGCCACCTACCAGCCCCTCTATATTTTTCTATGCAAAAATGTGTCATGACTTTTCTGACAACTATATTCCTTTTTTTTTTCTGTGAGGAACATGCATTCACTATAGAGAGACAGAGAGAGAAAGAGATAGAGAAAGTGGGAAAGCACCTATGCAGGGGACGGCCATGCTGCAATCTCTTCTCCTCCATTCTCCTCTCTGGACCTTGGGCACACACACCTGCACCCAAGCATGTTTTTCAAGTCGCCAGGTCTGGGACTCACACTGCACAGTCAGCCATGTGGGATCCAGCTGCCTTAAGCACCATGCAACTGGCTGGCCCTTAATCATATATACATATATATATGTGTGTGTATGTCTGTATGTTTGTGTGTGTGTATGTATATATATAGTGTTTTATACCATAAGGAGCATGCACACATCAGAGAGAGAGAGAAAGAGACAGTGAGAGAGAAAATTAAAAATCACCCACAGGAGGGGTAGTCATGACTCAATCTCTTCTCCGTTTTCCTCCTGGGATTCTAGGAACATAAGGATGTACAAACACAAGAGATGGGTGTGAATGCCAGATGTGGTGTGTGTGGAGGAGTGGGGCAGGGGAAGGACATTTGGAGGAGGGATATGGAGACAGAGCATTGTCGGGACAGGGAGGTAGTGGTGTTATATTTTGATCAACTGGACCAGGGAGAAATGTTCACATTATTGAAATGCTCACCTTGTAAGCTAAATAATGTGACTGAATGTATTAAAAAATGTAAATCAATAAATAGATAAAATTAAATTTAAAAAACCTAAAAACATCAACATTTCAACAGGGACCAGACAAAAAGTATATAAAAAGTATATAAAGGAAATAAAAACTAGAAGATTGAGGAGCTAGGGAAAAGATCATGGAGCTGAACTGTCATGGCAGCTCACATCAAAGAAGAGTGGAGAGGAGACACCACATCCTGTCAAATGCTGCACAGAATGCCAGTGGTGTAAGGGCCGAGCCTTCCGAGGTATGTGATCTCGAGGCCGCCATTGTGGACAGCACAGAGGTCAGTGGGCGCACTGGGGAAGAGAGAGCTTTCTGCTCAACTATGGGCACTTGATGGATTACATGCACTCGCAGTAGCTCCCTGTGGAAGACCAGAAGGCAGCAGGAGCAGACACGTGGGCTACTATAGTGAAGTGCAACGCAACATGCCCTTAATCCTCACAATAGAATGTAAACTCACACCGTGCCAGAATGAGATTTTTTTAATTTTTATTTTATTTTGTTTATTTATCTTGGGTTCTTTAAAATAAAGTAAAAGAAAAGTAGGGGAAACTGAATATGTATTAACATCACATGTTTTACTTTTTATAACAATCATCTGTTTGTGCGTCAGTTTTTTCTTTTTTCAAATGATCTAAAGTTCACATGAGTCTAACTTAGACATTTGTGGTGATAATCACTATATGTAAGTTAGTTTGAAATGCAGAAATTAATACAGCACTATGAATGATACCAATTACTATTTTCTAAATCTAAGAAGTAACTCCAAGAATATTAAGTATTTTTTAGAGACAAAAAAAAAAACCCAGAAAGAAAGGGCTAAAACTTAAAAGTTTTCGCCATAATTTTTTTTTTCCATAGGGACTGTGAGCTCATGGAGAGAGACAGAGAAAGAGAGAAAGTGAGAAACAACCCCCCACAGGCTGGATGGGCATGCCATAATCTCTTCTCCTCCATTCTTTTCTTGGGATTTTGCACAAGTATGCACATGCACTTGGTGTGCTTTTCAAGCCACATGATCTAGGACTCAAACCATGGTCAGTCACGTTGGAATACAGCATGTTAATCATCATGGCCCCTGCTGGCCCCTATTTTACTGTTTTTAATATTCACACTAAAGTACAGTTTATTTATGTTGGCTCTCCAAGGTCAGATGACTAGAAATTAAGAGTATAGGAAGGGAAATTTGGGGGGGAAAATGGCAAGGTAGGACATTAGTGGGACACAGATATGGTTTATTACCTGTTGAGGAAGACGTGTATGGTATGCTCAACTGAGGTGGTCTGAGGTGTATATCATGCTGGATAAAGTCTCTTTACAATCTAAATGATATATAGCAATTGAATGCATAGATCATAATAAACAACAACAATAATAATAAAAACAAGGACCTTAAATTAGGTTTCAAATTTCCACCATGCCAATATCCACTTTATTCAACCATACTGTTGACAATGTTTAACTTGAGGGATAGAGTAAGAGGGGTTACAAATAATAATAACTTAATGTAATTGTGGAGGAGTTCAGCAGAGTTTTTAGGTTATAGAAGTTCAAGTTCATCCCCTTGAATTTCTTCACTAAGTTGTAACTCTGGAAAGTTTCGAACTTCCACAAAACCTGAAGATGATTATCAGGTAGAAGTGAGTATACTTGTGAGAAAGACCATCGGAGATTTATCAGTGTAGACAGGAGATCCAAAGGAGTCTGCCCTTGAAGTAAGTAAAGGCATTTCCTGAGTTTACAGCACAATTGTTTTAATCTTTCTGAAAATAAATTGTAGGGCGATTTGTTTTCAAGTGAATGGGCAGTATATCCATGAGCTTGTTCATATTACTTGATCTTTATGGAAACCATAAAATATGCATAAAAGGGTGACAAACATGGCAATATATTTACAGAAGATAACATATTGTAAATAAGGATTCTGATGGAGGCCCTTGAGATGAAGCCTTATCTTATACAATAGCCTTAGTTTGGTTCTGTTTTTATAGAAACACTCCAAGATGTGGAGAAATGCTCCACAATAATTACAAATGGACCGTATGGATTCAAAGTAGCCAGGATGTGACTGAGTCAGCTCGTTCTCACCCACCTGGGTATAAGGATGAAGGGAACAGCAGTCCTGCTGCTCCAAATAGCGACATAGAGACCATTGCAGGGAAGCACGGGTCACTGAATTCTCGCTATAACTTGAACTGTGGGTGTAATATTCGACCTAAAATTACTCAGGTCTAGTAGTAAATTTGGCATCTTCCATGTTAAAGAATGACTTTCTGCTAGAACCTAGTAGGTTTAGATGAATCGGGCACTGTGAGAAGTTAAAGCTGACATCACCTCTTTCCAATAGCCTGTCTTTGAAACGGTGTCAACCGTACTCACAATCACAGCTTATTTGGAGGTAGGATTTCTTAGTTCCAAAGATAAGTTATGGCTTGATGAAGAGAGAGAATCTTTCTTGCCTCAGCCAATTTTATGCTGAGAAGAGTTACAAATGTAAGGTACATTTATATATACTTTACAGAGCATAAAGAAAAAAATAATACTTCTGATTGAGAATTGAGAGACTTGAGAATTTCTATGTCAAAAATTGTGGCAGCTTCTAAAGTCAAAAGAAACTTCTCTGTAAAAATATCTGCTTCTTGTTAACTGTGCTGTGTTTCATTCAAACATACATATGTCACAGTCTTTGTTTTAGTGAGTTTTTTTTGTATAAGATTATTTTAAAAGTGGCAGATATTTAATTTTGGTGAGTGAAAAGCTATTGAAATTCTTTCTGCTTCCTACTTTTCTGAATTCTTATAATTATCATTTTTATTTTTCTTATAGGAATAGGAATTTTAGGTTAATTAAACCAAAGCTTTAACCCTAGGCAGAACTGGGATGGAGAGAGGTTTATTTTCAAGGTCTCCTGATACTGTTTCTAATTATTTTCTTGGTGTCCACATCTTTCCATTGAGCTCAGAGCATTGCTGCTGATTGGATCTTGCTGGTCAAGAAGGGGTGATCTGCCAGACTAATTTACTCCAGACAGTTTAATGGACAAATTATTCTCCCTGTAAGTATCACATTTCCAGAGAAAGCAATAAGCTTCTTAAAGTAGAGAGAAAGCATGGCTTTAGGATTTAGACAAGCCCATTTCGTAATGAGATCCACATAATGTGATCATAAACATGTTATTTCTTTAAGCATCGGTTCTTATACGTAAATCATCTTACTATTTTGGGAAAGATCTAACATGAACGTATGCATCTCTCTATTCCTCAGGCCACGTGTTAGGT
The DNA here is from genome assembly GCF_000334495.1 of Tupaia belangeri chinensis. Taxonomy (NCBI): domain Eukaryota; kingdom Metazoa; phylum Chordata; class Mammalia; order Scandentia; family Tupaiidae; genus Tupaia; species Tupaia belangeri. The sequence goes on from NW_006203879.1 coordinate 613,519, forward strand.
ATAGCAGATTCTGTGGAACAAAAGTCCGCTGTCACAGCATTCATAAGCTGACAGACAGACGGCTGTTCACTGCAGCTGCACGTGCGACAGTAACCAGATCACACCGGCATCCTTTGTCAGGAGAGGACAGTGTAGCATGTGCCCACACAACCGGGACCATGGTCTACCTAGAGGGTACAGAACGTGCTTTGGGGTTGTTGACATTTGATACATGAAGAACCAGCAGGTGGTGTGGAGGTTAAGGACTGGATCCCAACTAGCCAACTCTGCAGTTTGAGTCCCAAACCTGGCAGCAGGAAAGTCATGCCAGAAGCGTGAGTGTGCATGCCCTAAGCCTGGGGTCAGAGTGGAAGTGATTTCAGTGTTGCCATTCCTCCCCGCTAGGGTGGGGTTGGGAGTGGTAATTTCTCACTTTCTCACTTTCTCTCTCTCGTCTTTGTTTCTCTCCGTTGAGTGTACACTTCCTATGGCAAAAACCTAAAAAAATTATTTTTTCATTAAAAAAAATAAAAGTACATAAAAGTGCTACACACACACACACACACACACACACACATACATACACACTATGGTGATTCAACTAAAAAAGACATCATGTCCCTACTTGTAAAGGTAGAATTTCAGGCTATTCTCTTCCATGCAGCTTTTGTGGCTGGTCTGGAGAATGAGGCAGTTTTCTCATTTTCTAAACAGAATTCAGGTATTTATGTTTCTAATACTGTCTGTTGCTCAAACACACACACACACAGTCCCCCCATGACCCTACAGCACACACACAGTCCCCCTGTGACCCCACAGCACACACACACAGTCCCCCTGTGACCCCACAGCACACACACACAGTCCCCCTGTGACCCCACAGCACACACACACAGTCCCCCTGTGACCCCACAGCACACACACACAGTCCCCCTGTGACCCCACAGCACACACACACAGTCCCCCTGTGACCCCACAGCACACACACACAGTCCCCCTGTGACCCCACAGCACACACACACAGTCCCCCTGTGACCCCACAGCACACACACACAGTCCCCCTGTGACCCCACAGCACACACACACAGTCCCCCTGTGACCCCATAGCACACACACGCAAAAACTGTGATACAGGAACAAAGTTCGCGTTCAAGTAAGAGTATTGGTTAAAGGGAATCTTGCAAAATGACATATTCCTCAGCATGTACGAATTAGTAAGTATAATGGAACATTTATTTGTCTTCCTTTCACAGTAAGGCCAAGTCTTCTTTGAGCACAGGCCTCTTGCACAGTCTTGCTAACTACTCTTCTCATCTCGCTTGTACAAGCAGGACTTGGTTTGCATTTCCTACACATATTCACATCTTCATTTTATCAAGTGTAATAATACTTAGATTTAAAAAAAAAACTGATCTGAATACAGAATCACTTTATATATTCATGAGTTCCTTTACCTATTTCTAATTTTTAATTTGATTTTGATAACATTTATTCTTTTTCTTTTTGCCAGAAGGTAGGTGTGCCCACCAGAAAGACAGAGAGAGAGAGAGAGAGAGAGAGAGAGAGGGAAAGGAGAAAACATTGCCATGAAGAACGATCCACATAATGTGATCATAAACATGTTATTTCTTTAAGCATCGGTTCTTATACGTAAATCATCTTACTATTTTGGGAAAGATCTAACATGAACGGGATTTTGAGCAGGCTTGCCTATGCACACAGCATGTCCTCAAGCTGCCAAGAAGGTTTAAGACTGGAACTACTAGTTGGCCGAGTGGATTCCAGCCACCTTAACTACCAGGCTGCAGGCTAGCCCTAAAACATCTTTTGATGATTCATCTTTATTACATTTATCCAAACATTTATAGATTACATAACCCAATTTTATAATTTAGCATCAGTATTTCTCCCTATTATGTAAATTTTGGAATATTATATTGCGTAATCCCAATAGCAAACTATACTGGCTTTAATGGGTTCAAAGACAATCACAGATGACTTACTCAAACAAAACTTAAGTTGGCAGAGGTGGAAGTGCCCACATCTGCTGCCAATAAGCATGGTGACAAATCAATATAGCTAAGAGATTTTTTTTTCACTAAATTAAGAAAATTTCAGAGCTTAACATTTGACTATGAAGTCAGTGTTGTTTTCCATGAAAAGAAGTTTAAGTGCTTTTGATATTCTCACCTTCTAATATCTTTATCTTTACTGAAACTCAAGACTAACATAAGTTGTCCAAACAAAGTGTTACTTGGTCAAACCAAAAGAGAAAGACCTGGTCCCCCTGCTCCAGCTCTCTTAGTGAGATGTTAGATGGGGTGCAGTGACACTGACAGATACGTGAGTAGTGGTGGACAGAAACACACACACATCTTACTTAAGGTCAGTTTTTATACCACAAATTGTTTAAAAATACTTTTTAGCTATGTTTTGTGTAATAACTATCAGCAAGGCACTCATTTTATTTAAGATTTTAGAATAAGTTACTCAAATGTTATTTTAAAGGTTAAACAAACATAAATTAGAATCATGGTTCTAGGGGGCCAGCAGGAGGTGTGGTGGTTATGGTGTTGGACTCCTGCATGGCCGACTGTGGTTGGACTTCCAGTCGAGGTGGCTCGAGAAACATGCTACATGCGTGCTTGCCTAGAATCCCAGAAGGAGAATGAAGAGGGATTGCAGCATGGCTGTCATTTCACTGTCCCCTCTCATTGTCTCTCTCTCTCTCTCGGTCTCTCTGGAGATTGCATGTGCCCTATGGCAAAACCTTCAAAAAAATCAATTATAACAGAAAAATTCCCTAGGAAACATTAGAGTCAAATGAGAATACAGAGGAAATACTTAGTATTTGCATCAAATGAATAATTTCCTTTGATACCTGCTCATTTCCTTGCCTTTTGCCACAAGCATTTCCAAAGCTGTGCTTTAAAGGTGGAGTCTGTGCCTACTTCACCCATCACACCCTACGGCCCAAGAGAGCACCCTTAAGAGCACTGAGCACAGGGAGACCCAGACCTCCACGAGCAGGTCTAACATGGCTCACACTAATTCTACCTTGCACAGTTTTCTGTCTCCAAACACTTGGTCAGTATTATTTACTAATTTGTTAGAACTCTGTTTTAAAAGGATTGAAACAAAGCAGAGCAACTGCCTTATTTTGAGAACAACAAATGTATAAGCCACTGTTACTGTATTTGACTTGACTGGCTGAGTAAAATCAAATTGCCTTCAAAATACAAGTTAGGTTACAGGCTGGTTCAGAGGGCAGGTCAAAGGCTGCTGTAGTCAGAATAGTATGGATTTGTCATTCCTGACAATAATTTCAGTGGAACTGGGATTGAATTTGATGTTGTGTAAAGAACAATACTAAGAGTGAAGAAGGGAAGAATAAAAAATTTCAATACTACAAATATAATACTGTACAAAAGCAAGATTTATGTTGTAGTACAAAGTTTGTGATGGAGAAGAAAACCCCCAGGAAACTCAAATTCAAGCTAAGAGTAACACCTAATAATACAACGTCAACAAAGAAAGATTTGGTAGTTTCTTTTCCTTTCTTTCTTTCTTTCTCTTTCTCTTTTTCTTTCTTTCTTTCTCTTTCTCTTTCTTTCTTTCTTTCTTTTTCTCTTTCTCTTTCTCTTTCTCTTTCTCTTTCTCTTTCTCTTTCTCTTTCTCTTTCTCTTTCTCTTTCTCTTTCTCTTTCTCTTTCTCTTTCTCTTTCTCTTTCTCTTTCTCTTTCTCTTTCTCTTTCTCTTTCTCTTTCTCTTTCTCTTTCTCTTTCTCTTTCTCTTTCTCTTTCTCTTTCTCTTTCTTTTCTTTTTTCTTTCTTTCTTTCTTTCTCTCTCTCTCTCTCTCTCTCTCTCTCTCTCTCTCTCTCTCTCTTTCTTTCTTCTTTCTCTCTCTCTCTTTCTTTCTTCTTTTTTTCCTTTCTTTTTTAATAGGTTTTGCCTTAGGGCACATGCACTCGTCCAGAGACAGAGTCAGAGACAGTGAAAGGGAAAGTGAGAAATCACCCCACGGGGTATGGCCACACTGCAATCCCTTCTCCTCTATTCTCCTGGGATTTGGGGCACACATGCATGCCCACCATGATTTTCATGCGTGTGGGAGTCCAGCGACGAAACCGCTTAGCCATCTGCTGGCCTTGTAGATCATTTCTTTTGCGACTGTTTCGAAGCTAGAAATACCTTGCATGTTGTGGTTCCACCTATAGAATCTTTGATGAAAACCCACTATATGCCGGTCCCTCTACCAACTTATTTATAGAGGAGTTCTAGTCACAGAATGATATGAACACATTTTCTTGATTTTTATTATTTCCACTACAATTTTGAGAGAAACTTACAATGAAACAACTGGGGTTTAATTTTGGAGTTTGAGGGAGACTTTGGACCAACGGAAGAGCTGGGATTTTGCACATGATAGAGTAAAAGAGTTCACGTTAAGATGTAACAAATCCATTTCTTCAGGCCATGTATAGTCACAGCATAGCTGCCATAAACTCTATGGCAGTCATTTAGAAACACCGGATTATTTTAAGAAGTTATAGGACTAGCCCATGGCCTGATGGTTGAGGGAGCTGGATCCTGCATGACTGCCCATGGCTTTTGAGTTTTGGACCCAGTGACTTGAAAAATATGCAGGTGTGAGTGTGTGTGTGCCTAGAATCCAGAAAGGAGGGAGAAGTGGAGGAAAAGGAATGGTGGTGTGACCACGCCCCCTGGGGGAAGGGAATGCTCTCTTCCTCCCCCCGTCTCTGAATCTCTGGTGAGCTCGTGTACCCTCTGGTGAAATTTTTTAAAAAAAAAAATTATGATTTATTAATTTCTATTGCAAAAGAGGTACTAAACTTTAATACTTTAACTTAGTAATACTCAAAAAAGTTCAGGTACAAGGACAGTGATAACCTCCAAAAATATTAATTCATCGTCCAGAGAGCTTGAAATCACAAAAATGAGAGTTGGTATGTGTTTCATATTGGAATGTCACTAAGAATGACTGAAACTAAATTTGAATTAAAAATATACATAGTTATTCTAACTGTAAAACTAATATACAGGTTTGATTTCAGGCATTCATCAATGAGTTAAGTCCAAGCATACTGAAATAGAGGGAAAAAATAAGTTAAAATAGTTCCGAAACCTAAAAATTAATCTAACAGCATAAAATTAAACATTACACTGACCAGGTCTAAAAATACAGGGATAAAAATTTTAATTTAAAAACTAGCTAATAAAATCAAAGAGTGTATCAAGAAAATTATGTAGCATGACTAAGTATTTACTTCTAAGTCTGCATGAATGGTTCAAACTTACATAAATTATAGTAGGAAAAAATCTAGCTCTTAAAACATGACATTTAATGATGTGAAACGACCATTTCTCTTCAATACTAATAAATCAGGACTAGATTGAGGAAATTTATACAGTATAATAATATTTTATAATATAATATTTCGCCTACAGTCAATAGCAAATATGTCAATTTAAAAATACTGACACAGCTAATATTAAAATCAGTACAAGTTAAGGGCAAGTTCTATGTCCACTATAGGCAATTATTAGATTATTTAGGGGTGAGAACTAGCAATGACCATCCAAGAATAATACAAACAACACCAGATTGGACAAGAAGCACATTTATTTATTTTTACTTATATTATTGTACACCTAGAAAATCAAAGACTCAACTAAAGCCAATTGGAATTATTTTAAACAATTTGATAACTCTTTTGGAGATATAAATGGCCTTAGATCTTCACCAATGAGCAGCGAAGGAATGTATCTCATTCCCAGTATTGACAAATAAATGAAAACTTCTTAAAAAGAAGCAAACCTGGGGCCAGCAGATGGCATGGTGGTTACATTACTGGATCTCCCGCATGGCCAACAATGGGTCCAGTTCCTGACCCAGTGGCCTAAGTGCCGAGTGCTTGCACGTGCGTGCCCAAGTTCCTGGGAGGAGAATGAAGGAGAAGGAATTGTGGCTTGGCCATCCCACCTCGGGGGTGACTTCTCACTTTCTCTCTCAATTCTGTCTCTCTCTCTGGATGAGTACAGGTGCCCTAGGCAAAAGTCTCTTAGAAGAAGAAGAAGAAGATGATGAAGAAGCAAATCCTGCTATTTCTAACACCATGAACCTGGAGTGTATTATACTAAGTGAAATAAGCCAGACACAGAGAGATGAACATCCTAGGTTCTAACTTAGACATGGAATCTAAAAAATGTCATACTCTCAGAAGCAAAAATTTAATATTTTGCATTTAAGTCCACGATTCATTTAGACATGATTTTATATAAGGTATGATGTTTAGGTCAAAGCTTATATTATTTTATTTTGCTATGGGCGTCAAATTGGTCCAGCACCATTTGTTGAAAAACTTGTCCCTCCTCCATCGGGAGGAATTTTGCTTTTAAGTAAATCAAATGCCAGTCAAACAGTCCCAGGTCTGAGGTCATGGAAAGCACATGCTATTGCGTGACATCAAACATGAAGCAGCGCTGTGCTCACAGCTAACTGTGCCATGAACATAAAGCGCTTGTCATGCTCATGTACTGTGCTTCCCAGGACATTTTCATTTAATCCTTTACGAAATATGTACGGTTTTTATCCCCATTGCACATTTTAAGAAATTCACTTGGGAAGAACTTACTGACTCTCACTGGAATTAAATGGCCGGATTTAGGCTGTGGGGTTTTATACCCTGTGCTCTGAACCACTGTAACGTCACCTGTCACTTCCCACTTCACATCCGACGTTCGTCTAGCTAATGTAATACTCGCCAATGACTGTGATGTAGGATTTTACTCCAAAATCAGTGTCAGTGTAGAATCAGTCTTTTTTTCCTGGCTTTTCTTCCAACTGCACTCCGAGGTCTTCTTTTTCTCTGATTCTTGCTTGCCCTTTGAATTATAGTTTGCTTGCAATTCTATTTTTGAGGTTTTTGCCACAGGGCATATGCACTCACTGGAGAGAGACAGAAACAGTGAAGGAAAGTGAGAAGTCGCCCTCTAGGGGAAATGGCCATGCCACCATCCCTTCCCCTCTGTTCTCCTGGGATTTTTGGGTACATACGCACACATACCTGGTGTGATTTTCAAGCCATGGGGTCCAGGGCTTGAACTGCAGTTGTCTATGTGACAGTCTAGTGCCTTAACCACTATGCCCCCTGCTGGTCCCTCGCTTGCAATTTTAAAGAGTCATTTTCTTTGCGTTTGAAAGGACTTTAAAACCACATAATGCAGCATTCTCACCCACTCTCTCAACTCATCCAAACTGTAGAGCTGTGAGGATGTTGAGTGCCCGCCCTTTCAGTGTGCACATTGCATGCCCATTGGAAACAGGCCGCAGTGAAATTTTATCTTTCCTGTTTATGTTAGGTTGCTTGGATGCCAGAAATGCTTTATTTTAAACTCGCTTTCTATGAGCGTTTAGTGGAGGCTTGTGGCAGCGTTGCTCTTATCTCTGCACCGGTGGCAACGCCGTAGTCCGGTAACGTCCCGAGCTCTATTCTGCCCGCTCCTCTAGTTTACACGGGCTTCTACAAATCATGCTGTTAGCATAACCTTGAGAACTGCGAAACTGTGACTCGTAGAGTCATAAAATATTCCAACATTCTGAGCTGAGCGTGAAACTTCACATTTCACTTACGGAAGACTGGGGCTTCTGAAGACTTAGTCTTTTTTTTTATGCTAGGGCACATTTTCTCAGGAGAGAATAAATCGTGAAACAATACGAAGAATGTTATATTTGATCATTTTATCATCAACGTTCATGTTGTAAAACAATTTTTGTATCACTGGAAGCAACATATTTCATTCTTTCAGCTTGACAAAGTTCTAATCACTCAGCTGAATGGACACTATTGTTTGTCACTGTTTTACATATGCATAAAATATTCAAATAGGTTTTTAGATATTATTTCCAGAGAGTGGGCAAGCAATTTGGACAATGTTACACTGTTAAAAAAAAAAAAAAAAGCACCAAGCCAAAGAACAGATGTAATTTACTCCTATTACCCCAGAGTCCAGAATACCATAAAATAAGCAGGCTTAGGTTATTTATCCTGTATGTGAAAATGAATTTCCAGAACATTCTTGAAGAATTCAAGATGAGGAAGGATTCACCCTCATCTAAGACTGATTCTTGCCATTAGTCTATTAAATATTTCACTACTTCTTATAGAGAAAATAAATTAAAAGAGGTTTAACTGGAACATAATAGAGGAGGGTAAGTGATATCTCTGGCCCTCATGCCTCTTAGTAAAATCGTCTTCATTCAATTTCTGTTCAAATCCTAAAATTTATTTATTTTTAAATTACAGTATTTTCCATTTATTTATTTATTTATTTATTTATTTATTTATTTATTTATTTCCAGAAAGCATTTGTGCTCACTGGAGACAGACAGAGGAAGAGGAGAAAGGGTCCCCTGAGGGAATAGTCACTTTGCAGTCTCCATGTCTCCATCCTGTCAGGATTTAAGGCAATGCACGTACACAAATGGTTGGAGTTGGTCACACAGAGGCCATGTGGCATCCAGCTGCCTTAACCACCAAGCCACTGAGCTGACCCTTCAGATTATTTTTCTTTCTTTCTTTCTTTTTTGTTTAACTTTATTTATTTATTTATTCATATATTTTAATTTGACCAGAGAGGGACAGCAAGAGAGAGAGAAAGTGAGAAAGCAAGCTGCCCGGTCTAGGACTCAAACCGTGGTTGGCCATGTGGGAGTCCAGCACCCTTAACCACCACACCACCTGCTGGCCCTTAAATTATTTTTCTAAACACTTTAATTTGCACAACAGATCTAGTTCTCGCTGAACTTCCAGTGAGTACTGAAGTTGTTCTCCGGAGTCAGTGAGTGTAGGTGCTCCCTCCATCGCCACTGGGCTGTAAGAATGAGCATTTCATCAGCGGCTGACAAGGATTGGAGCCGGAGGAAGACATCTTCTCCATTCATTTTTATGTTCCTTTTAACATTGGGTCTGAAATCAGGTTGCGTTTGGGTTTCACTTCATAGTCTCGTACATGTGGGCTAGAGTTGTGATTGTCCAGTTCGATCATTGGAAGCTGAGGAGTACCATGTGCACTGTGACTTGATAGGAGCTAGGAGGTTGGCGAATGTTGGTGGCAGATGAGAAAGAGAGACACGGGCTGCCTTGTGCATTACATGCTGGGCTCTCAGTGGCCTTTCACAGAAAGCACCTCCTTGCTTCTCATGATGTTCTGGTCAACTCGGATTTCCCAGCTGTTCAAGCATTTGAGTGTTTGACCCACTGACCAGAAGGTGAAAACCATACATCAATGACTGGGGAAGGTTATTCAAGTCCAAGAAGCATACATTTATTTTATTCTTGGGACCAGCAGATGGAGTAATGGCTATGTCACTGGACTCCCATGTAGTTGACCACAGTCTTGGACCATGTGGCTTCAACTCATGCCAGGCGCATGTGTGTCCATGCCCAGGATCCCAAGAGGAGAATGGAGGAGAAGGGATTGTGGCATGGCCATCCCCCCTGGGGATTATTTCTTACTTTCTGTCTCTCTGTCTCTCTCTGTCTTTCTGGCAAGTATACGCACCATATAGCAAAAATCTCCAAAAAAATTATTGTATTCTTTCACTTTAAACATTACATTTACCAAACTGTTTATTTATTTAAACCGGTAGGTGGTGCATGCACTTACAAGAGAGCTACAGAGAGAAGGGGAGAATGGAACATGGTCACACTGGGACCTCTTCTCCCCACTTTCTGTCCTGTTAGGATCTGGTGCATGTACACAAGTGTCTGGTGTGTTTTTTTCAATTTACCAGGGCCAAGATTTGAACCATGGTTGGCCATGTGAAATCTAGCTCCCTCAACAACTAGTCTACACGGCTGAATCCTGTTGTCTTATAGAGTTGTTGGAAAAGTCATGACATATTTTTTTCTGTTTTTCTATGCAAAAATGCATCATGACTTTTCCAACAACCCAATATTTAAAATAAATATTTAGGAAATGATAACAACACGATTTGAGACTTACTGTGAGTGCTGTTCTTCCTGCTTTACATGCTTTGTGTATGTAGACCTCATATGCCTTACAGGATCCCTGGGAGGGAGGAACATAATTATCTCTAGTTTATGCATGAAAATAGAAGCAAAGAGGGATTCAGTCGCTGACCTGAGGCCTCCGAGGTACCAAACTGCTGAGCCATTACACCAGGCGCTGCAGGAAGGGCCCAGTTCTTCCCCTCTTCCCTGTGGCCTTCAGAAAACACTGGGAAATGTGACAGAAAAATCAAAAGTCAATGATGTGAAAAAAAATAGCTATTTTTTTTTTTATAAAATTGAAATTCAGTTTTAACTTCCATATTTGCTGGTTTTCAAAATATATCAACTTTCTGTTATTCTAAAGACACCTCTATAAATTGATGTTATGACTGTGCTAATTCAGAAAACAAAACTTAATCTCTTTAAAAGAATTGGATACGCGGTAATGCAGTCCAGAACCTCCGGGTATTAGACGGAGAGGCCTAGGTTCTGCTTAAGTGACAGGATTTTAACTGGCTCGGGAAGACACTGGGGGGTGTACTGGCTCACGAAAATGAATGAAGGAGCAGACCCTGAACTGCTGGGAGTGCAGCGGGGCCTCTCCCAACTCCGTGGGCCGTAGAAACAACCAAAGGGAGAAAAAAGTGGCTCTGAAAATCACTTTCCATTTATTATTTCTGATTTTCTCTCTGTACCTTTTTTCCTGTCTTGCTGGCTTTTTCTGCCTGGTAGAAAATATAGCAGGGAAAAGTGCACAATTTTACATTTTACCACCGCCGCCACTGAGAGAGGGCTGATTCTCTTTTCCAGCTGCAATCTGAAAAGTTTCAGGAAAGCACTCAGGTTGACATTTAGAAAATAGCCCCCTTAGATTAGGCAAGGATAGTCAGAGACTCTGCTGTGCTCGGAGGAGTCCTGGGGGTACGGCTGGCTCCCAGAACTGAAGGTGTGGGGGAGGCGTGGTCTGAACAGTGGCCAGATACACCAAGAAGTGTTACATTGCGATTCAGCAATACGTAACAGGAAATACCGGAAAGAATGGGGGTATAAAACGTTGAAGAAATAGTGATTCGAATCCTGGTCCAATGAATTACTGTTTGGGTGATTTTATCAAGTTATTTACTGAATCTCTTGTCACATGAATTGCTTCTTCGATAAAACTTAATAATTAAATTGAGATAACGTGTACATAAATATAAATGGGACTTGACTTCCAACTTTTCAACTTTACGATGGTGCAAAAATGAGACGCGTTCAGTAGAAACCGTGCTTCGAGTGCCCACACCTGTCAGCACACGGCAAGTTACTCACCTCGTATTACAGAATGGGCTCTGTGTCAGAGGGCTCTACCTAACTGCAGGGCTGCTGAGCACCCAGAACGAGGCCCGCGCCATAGTAGACTTAGCGAGTTGGCGAGCTGCCACTCTTCTCACCGCAGCCTCCCTGAGACGCGTTCAGTAGAAACCGTGCTTCGAGTGCCCACACCTGTCAGCACACGGCAAGTTACTCACCTCGTATTACAGAATGGGCTCTGTGTCAGAGGGCTCTACCTAACTGCAGGGCTGCTGAGCACCCAGAACGAGGCCCGCGCCATAGTAGACTTAGCGAGTTGGCGAGCTGCCACTCTTCTCACCGCAGCCTCCCGCTACTGTCACAGCCCCCTGCTAGCCCTGCGATTCCCCCAGCGATACTACTGCCAGTGCGTCCAGACGCACCGCCTCCACCCCTGCCACAGCCACCACGACTGCTCCCACCTCTGTGTCCCCCCCAGTGCTCAGCGCTGCCACCACCCTGCGCCCACGGCTGTGGTAACGACTGCCCCAGCACCAGTACTGTCGCCGCCATTACGACACGCTGTGTCTCACCCGACTGCTGTCACCATCACTGCCACCTCTGCGAGTGCCCTGACGGTGGTTCTTCTTGGAATCACCTTTTATCTCCCACGTCCCATTTTAATTGTATTTCCTGCGTTTCATCAAGTCCACAAGTACATAGCCATCTCTTACTCTGTATTAAACTTACAAAGAAGTGCTGTAAAATATAGTAAAGGAACAAGCCATATAGCCGTAAAACAAGTGCAGTTGTGTCAAACAGTGGATTAAATCTATTAAACCCCTCCTCACAACTCTGCTTAATGTATAAGAATTTGACCTACGAGAATGATTTTTTACCCATCATGCCATTTTCTTTCTGTCCGTATTTTCTGAACACATCAAACTGAGTTAGACATTTAAAGAAAAATAAGTACTAGATTTATTTTTAATCTAAAAATATAAGAATGTCCTTGTTTGTTTGTTTTGTTTTGCAGTAGGATGCATGCACTCACCAGAAAGAAATGAGAGAGGGAAAGTGAGAAGTGGCCACCCAGGGGAATGGCCAATCCCTCTCCCCGCAATCCTGCTGTAATCCCTTCTCCTCGACAGCCCTCTCAGGATTTGGGGCATGAGCTCACACCCAGCATAACTTCAAGCCTCAGTGCAGATTATCAAACCACAGTTGGCCAGGTGGGAGTCCAGCACCTGAACCATCACGCCACCTGCGGCCCCACCTGTCTTCTGTTTTTATTGCCAATGAATCCGCACTTGCAAAATACCAAAAACTGAGTCTCGATGCCATTGTCCTTTGCATTAGCGCCTCTGAACACAGTAACAGACCTTCAGATGGAGTAGAAATGCACTGTGCTGGGTGCTGAGAGGCAGCTTTGGCCTCTGACTTGCCTCTTAGATTTATTATTTCTGCCAGCTTGGACAAGTTTCAAGCTCTGAGTCTTACTTTCCATCTCTCTGAAATAAAATGCTTTAGCTAGATGGTCCCTAGGACCCTTCGAAGTTGTGGTATTTCTAGTTCTGTGTACAATGCCCAGAAACCAAGGGTGCTCTAGAGTATTCACTCTCACTTGTTTAGCAGAGCATATGACATTTTATATACAAAAAGAAAAATAATATGAAAGGCACTTGCCGGAAACAATGAGTATGTCCATTGGAAAGGGATGTGAGCTCTGAGGTGTGAGGAGTAATTCGACTCAGCCAAATAAATACTGATATAAACTGACTGAGCTGGAATACACAGTGCTTTAGAATAATTAGAAACCGGGACACTAGAAATACACACATAACCTTTGTCCAGGGTTGGGTCCAGGCCGCAGCAAAGTGCCAACACACCTGGACCCACATGTGAAAGGGTCTAGGTTTGTGTCCCAGAACCTCCCTGAGTTCTGCAGGCATGGGTGACCGTGATCTGGGCTGGCTCCAAATTGGTGGGTTGTGGTTTGTTCCAATCCTGTTGGGGAACTCTCTCTCTTTCTGTTTCTGTCTCTCTCTTTCTAAGGGAAGAAATAAGCTTACAAATAAAATTTTCCAGGATTAAAACCGGGATATTATGACTGTCCGGACCAAAAAGAGCAGAATGAATTTTAAATCATAAAACTAACGCAGTGCTTGAATGTGAAACTAAATTAGAAAGCAAACAATGCAGTAAGGAAAGAATATTTATCTTAAATATGAATCTTGAACTGAAGGTTTCTGGATGAAAAGTTGGCAGACATGTGTATTTCAGTGGTAAAAGTAGGGTGGACTGTCCCCTGGTAGATACCGAGGCAGCTGGCACGTCTGCGGGCATCTCACCTCCAGGGTCGGCAGCGTGTCCCCTTCAGCGCCTGCTCTCCCTGTTCGGGCCCCTAAGTCTCCCCTGCTCCTCTGACGCACACAGCTGCAGGCCGTGCTCCTGTAGACAGGTTTCTCAGCCTCTTTAGCCCATGCTTAAGACGCTCCTGGTGACGTAAACTTCTCTCCTCTTGGTTTCTACTCCATTTGCAAAGCACATAGTAAACTGGTTAAATATTTCCGGGCTTATTCCGGACTGAATATGCTTAACTTCCCAGTATGCTTATGCACATGGAGAAGGGATGGGATGGGATGGGAGAAGCAAGGAGGAGGGGGAGTCAGGTGTCTTTCAGGAGCTCACGTCATCTGCAAGGCCAGGGTGTGCAGAAAGGGAGTGAGGGCAGGGCTGGGCACTGCGCAGGAAGTGCACCCAAGACCTCGCGGCAGTGCCCAGCTGTTTGGGCTTCTTCCTCCTCACGGCAGTCTCAGAGCCTAAAGACTTGTAAGTGTGGTGATGAGTCTTTGATTTGCATTTTAGAAATAGTATTCTCGCTACATCAAGAACTCATTTGGAGGGGACCAGCAGTTGGCTTATTTGCTATGTTGCTGAATCCCATGTAGTCGGCCATGGTTTGAGTCCCAGATCCGGTGACTTAAACTCATGCTGGGCGCGTGTGTGTGCATGCCCAAGATCCTGAGAGGAGAATGGAGGAGAAGAGATTACAGCGTGGTCATCTCCCCTGGGGGGGGGGTGATTTCTCCCTTTCTGTCTCTCTGTCTTTCTCTGTCATTCTGGTGAGCACACGTGCCCTATAGCAAAACCTCTCAAAAAAAGAAAGAAAAGAAAAGAAGAGAACTCACTGGAGAGGTGAGGCTGAAGCTCGGGGTCAGTGAGACCATCAGGAGATCGTCGGAGTGAAGGGCACAGGGACCTGGACAGGGGCCGAGAAAGAGCTGGTGACCCGTTGAGGAAGAGCAGTAGTCAGGGGAAGACCCTGCAGAAATGGATGTGGCAAACCACACGTCAGTTCCCCTCACAGGAAGTGAGACTGTACGAGCTCCCACAGGAAGAATACAGCGGAGAACTGTGAGGAGAGACCAGTTAGCTCGTGAATCGGTGTAAGTACATTCATTACCAAGTGCTTACTGAGTGCCAGGGGCTAACTGCACTTTCCACAGATTCAGGACGCTCATAGCTTCCAGGATCACGAGGAATATTACACAACTAAGTGGACACGTGGGGTACAATGAGGTCATCCACAGCGAACGTGGAAAGCAGATGGCCGGAGCATAAAGCACCGATGCCTCTGGGGTGGTGACCGCATAGCTCTGGGAAGTCGTGGGCTCACCTCACCCCGACTGGCCAGGTTTCCCTGGTGCTGCAGAGGTTTTCCTACGTGGCGACCAGCAGCCCAGCCCAGAGGATGACCTAGTGGTAAATGGAGCCACATTCCACCTGGCCAACTCTGCGGTTTCAGGGGTTTGAATCCACGCCAGCGTGTGTGGGTACCTAAAATTCCTACAGGAGGGAGAAACGGAGGAGAAGGGACCGTGGTGTGACTGTGACCTTCGCGATCCTTTCTCCCGCTCCCTCTCTCTCTGCCACTCTCACTCTCTCTGGAAGGCTCACCCACCCTCTAGCCACCAAAATCAAAAACAAGCAAAAAGATACCGAGCAAGCATTGTACCGCCTGGTGTCCTAACGTGCAATGGCAGTGGAGTATAAAGCACAAAGAAACCACCAGACGGGTCACGCGAGGAAAGGGGCGTGTTTGCCGGTTTCCGTGTTCCCGTGTTTCCGACAGGGGAACACAGGATCTCGAGCAGGTGCTGTGTGAACTCCTAATGGTGAGGGGACGGACCTGCTGTACAACAGCAAGAAAGCGAGGCCGCAAAACTCAGAGACAGTCTCTTCGCTGTTTTATTCACTGCTGCTATAAAGAGATCAAGTTTTTAAGAATATCTTTTTCTTTTTTTGGAGAGGTTTTTTTTCGCTATAGGTCACATGCGCTCGCCAGAAAGACAGAAAGAGGCAGAGAGACAGAAAGTGAGAAATCACCCCCCAGGGGGGATGGTCACACCGCAATCCCTTCTCCATTCTCCTCTCAGGATCTTGGGCACGCACGCACACGCGCCCCGTGTGAGTTTTAAGTCACTGTGTCCGGGACTCGAACCGTGGTCGACTACATGGGAGTCCAGCGCCATAGCCATGACGCTAACTGCTGGTCCGAAGAATACCTTTTTATTAAAGAAGCTCTCTGACTGAAATCACTCCTCAAGAGTTACAAATGAAATGTCAGGTTGCTTAGAGGTTCCGATTATAATCCCTCCAATCATTCTCATATTCTTATAAGTTTCAAACAAAAACTTCCCTCAAAATAAAGTTCACCTTTAGGCATT
>NW_006203879.1:629566-662579 GCF_000334495.1 Tupaia belangeri chinensis
TGAGGCGCTGGCTGCTACTGTTTGTTTCCTGCTGGGAAGCGGGAACAACGTGGAGGCTACGGGAGGTGACACGGGAGTGTGCACACGCGCGAACCTGGAGATGCACATGGATGTGGGTGCTCAGGGAGGGCCTTTCCAGGGCCGCGGGTCAGGCACTTGTCAGACACGGGTTCCTAGTGCCCGTCAGACCCAGGGAGTCAGAACCATCTGGGCAGGAGCTGTGGCCTACAGTGTGGCCAGGGAATCCTCCGTCCCCACACACTTCAAATCCAGAGTTTGGGGACACGGCCTTCTGTGGGTAGTTTGCAAGGAGTCTGTACCAGAGTGACCCTGTCCTCAGCGTACGAGCAGGACGCCCCCGGGCAGCACACACCTGCTTCTTAGGTGCTTCCCGCAGGGCCACAGCCGGCCAGCGGCAGAGTTGGACATCTCAGTGTACAAAGGGGTCCGATCCTGAGTTTTCACCGAGCATCGAAGTAACTACAACTGCCCTTAGTAAGGACTGACTCTCACCCCCTCCCAGCAAGTGTCTGCTGAAGTCCTGATTCCCGGTGCCTCCGAATGTGGCTGTCCCCGGGAATGGCAACTCTGAAGAGCTAACCAAACTAACGTGGGGCTGTCGGTTAGGATGGGCACTTCCCCCGTGAGCCCCGTGCCCTGACAGGGGAGGAGGTTATGATGGGCACTTTCCCTGAGAGACTCGTGCCCTGACACCAGAGGAGGTAGGATGGGCACGTCCCCCGTGAGACCCGTGTCCCGACAACAGAGGAGGTTAGGGTTAGGATGGGCACGTCCCCCTTGAGACCTGTGTCCCCACAGGAGAGGAGGTTAGCATGGGCACGTCCCCCGTGAGACCCGTGTCCCCACAGGAGAGGAGGTTAGGACAGAGACAGACACGAGGGTGACTGAAGACAGGTGAAGGTCCGTCCTCAGGCCCAAGAGCGAAGCCTCGGCAAAAACCACACGTGCTGATTCCTCCATCCCAGGGTCGGGCTCCGGAAAACGCCGGTGTCTACACACCCCGTTGGTGCCGGCCGTCCCTGCAGCCCGAACAAATGAAAGCACCTTTTTGTCGCTGACAAGCATGTCTGCTAGAGTGTATTATATTACTGAATGTGACACATGTAAGTTTAGAAACTGCTTGTGGACTGTGTAAAATAGTACTTGTCTGAGGTTCCTGAAACGTCAGTTATTCTGCAAAAGCAGTACTTGGTATTAATGAAATTGACAAGTAAACGCGACATGCTGAAGAGGAAGACAGCCCTGAGCACATGAGCGTAATAGCCATTGAAGCTTTATTTTTAATCGTCTGCTTATAAATTATTGACATAGCTTCAAATTATTGGTAAATAAGGCAGAAAATTATCCTCCTCACATGCCAAATCACCTCCACGGGGCTTTCCTGCCTTCCATTTCAGCTAGGCAGGGATGATGAAAATCGTTGCCAAATTCCAAAAGAAGTTGGCCCAGACGTTGAAGCTTTTTGCTAAAGCTGGAGTGTTAGGCAGAAAAAGGTACAGGAAACAGATTCAATACACCACAGCCTTTCCCAGGAACTCGCTTTGTCTGAGAGTTTGTGACAGGATTGCAGTCTTCTTGCTGGTCTGTAAGTTGCTTGCATTGAACGTGTGTCACCTTGTTCTGATGGCGTCCCAGCTCAGAAGTGACCCTGTACAATAACCACTTACCTACTGGCAGCCATCGCTGGAAGCACCCAGAATGCTGCTACATGAGTGTCCACCTGCTTATTCTTTTTTTTTTTTTTTTGGAGAGGATTTTGCTATAGGGCGCTTGCGCTCGCCAGACAGACAGAGAGGGACAGAGAGACAGAGAGCAAGAAATCACCCCCCCCAGGGGGGATGGTCACGCCGCAATCCCTTCTCCTCCATTTTCCTCTCAGGATCTTGGACACGCGCGCAAATGCGCCCGGTGTGAGTTCCAAGCCACTGGGTTCGGGACACGAACCATGGTCGACTACATGGGAGTCCAGCGACATAGTCATATATTAACTGCTGGTCCCCACCTGCTTATTCTTGAAAGGCATATTTTGGTTTGGGCCTTGAGTTCTTAAGGGAGAAGCACATGGTGGGGTCTGGTCGGACAGTGGAGAGACTAGGGAGTGGGCACACACACATCAACAACTTGGTGATGAATTTCCTTCTCTAAATGTGAAATTAGATCCTGGCTACGAATCTTAGCCCTCATCCAAAGCAATTACATGCGAAATTCTGAATGTAGGTGTGGCCATCACTTATTTCTCAATCCTGTAAACCACCTCAGGATGATTTAATGATTATTTTTAAAGTGCTTTAGCTAAATTAAAGAGGGTTAATTTGATCCAATATTGCATTTTGTTTGTTTCTTTAAATAGGGATCAGGCTTTCTTTCTGTGTGTCACATAATAATCACTCAAATATGTATGTAATTAATGTCTAGTAAATGTAAATATATATAGTAGAACCTACTTTTAAAAAATTTATTAAGACAGCTGTTGCAGTAAGTGCTATTGAATTCACTGTCTTTACTGAGAACCACGTGAAGTCTGTGGATAGAAGGATGGCATGGGGGCCAGGACGTGGTATAGTGGTTAAGGTGCTAGACACCCACATGGGTGATCACAGCTCGAGTCCCACACCCAGTGACTTGAAAATCACTTCAGGTGCATGTGTGTGCCCAGGAGGAGAACAGAGGAGAAGCCACTGTGGGGTGGCCATCCCCCAGGGGGGTGATTTCTCACCTTCCCTCTCTCTGTCTTTTTCTGGAAAAGGCATGCACCCTATGACAACCACCATTAAAACAGAAAAAGGGAAGATGACACGGAAACTTGCCGCTCAGGTCTCGATCCGGCCTGATGGGAGGTGCAACACAACCGCTCTGTCCTCAGTGCCCACCCTGGTGCGCCGTGTGCCTCTGGGGAGCAGTCGGTGCGATCAGACCGTGCCGGCTGCCCCCCACCGTGCACCAGCTGCCCATCACAGTCTGTGGCCTGCTGAGTGCCGGTGCGTGCCCTGCTGTGGACAGTGGTCCAGGGAAGGGCAGAGTTCCTGTCGGTGAAATGAAGGAATGTTTCTCAGAGAAAGTGACGCTGAGCTGCTCTACCCAGTAAGTTCAAGGTGCAGGCTCTGCCACCAGATGCCCAAGCTGAGTGCTGGCTCTCCCTTCAATAGCTGCAGTTATTAATTACTACTTAGTATCTGTGAATCGCTATCCCCTGACCTGTGAAATGAGGCTAAAACTACCAAATTCATCTAATGATGATGTGAAATGAGGTATCATATGTAAAATACTTAGAAGTATGACTCTAGTGTCAGGCAAAACTTCGATTCTGAGTTTGTACCTCATCTTCCAGTTGGTGACTTCAGGTAGGTTGTGTAACTTGGCGTAAATGAATTTCCTACAGACAGGTGGAGAGCGCTGGTTTGTACTCTACGGGCTTATATTAAATAAACACAGTCATCTACACGTCTTCGTGTACAATAAACAATGAATAACAATATTTATTTTTATTGACTTGCAGTGGGTATTTATAACTCAGCCATTAGAAACAATCACCCTGCATATATCCTCTGGGCATACCTGGTAATATAGGGAGTGCTCAGACAGAGGAACAAGCAAAACAGATGAAAAGTCTCCAAGAAGTTCATAGAATTTTTCATGCACATTATGGAAAACCTGTGCATGGACTTTAAAACTTTTTGCCCCAAAATATAATCTTGTACTTTAATTCCATTTTTCCATGAACTCGTCAAAAGCACTAGCTCCTGTAAGTACATGGAATATCCTGCCTGTTTTTAATGTGTTTCGAGCACATCATTAGAGAGTATAAGCTAGAGTTGGAAAGTAAATCTACGTGATAATGATAACTGTCATCATCATCAAATTCAGCAATTGCTAGTGTTAATTCAGCCAGATTTTTTCATATTATGTGAAATTAGGGGCCATAGGAAGTATGTATTGAAGTTACTCTTGAGCAGATTACCATTTTGGTATCGTTGGGCTGCTATGATAAAATGTCGTAATGGGAGTAGTTTAGAAACAATAGAGATTTATTTCTCATAGTTCCAGAGGCTGAGAAGTCTAAGATCAAAGTGCCAGCCTTAGGGGACTAAATTTCAAGTTCAGAGATGGCTCCTACTATCTTTTGCCTTCAAATGGTAGATAAGGTGAGAGATCTCTTCCTTGCTTTTTTTATAAGGTTACAAATTCCAGTTATAAGGGTTATCTCTTCTAATCACCCCCAAACTCCCCAGTTCCTAATACCACCACCATAGGGGTTAGGATGCAGCATTCACATTCCGAGGGAACACAACACTTAGATCACAGTGACTGCCCTTCGCTCTGGCTCCAAATATGTCTTCTTTACTGACAGAAGTCTTATTTTGTTCCTGCGTCAGTAAACCTAGCCCCAGAGAATAATGAGCAGTTCAAGGAGACATAGTGACACGATTTTTATGCTACTGATAGATTTTTGGGAGAAGGACACACAGCCCAATTCTGGCCAAGAAGATGTGCGATAAAGTGCAGAGATTCAGAGTTGGCCCCATGGCACATGGTTGAGGGAGCCAGATCCCACATGGCTGACTGCAGTTTGAGTCTAAGCCAGGCCCTGGAAAGGCTTGAGGGACCCTGTCCCAAGGGGTCAATGGGATGGAAAAATGGAGAAGGGATTGTGTCATGGCCATGCCCCATTGGTGGGTGTTTCTCCCTGCTCCTCAACCTTCATCTCTTTCTAGCAGGTGCATGCATCTTCTGGCAATGGGTGGAGGCAGAGAGTCATCAGAAGGGCTGTCTCTGGCTATCTCCAGGACTGTCTGCTGCCACGTTTGGGCTCAGTCATGCGAGCACCAGCTGGCTGTTGGTGCAGCCCTCTGGGGTCAGCACAGCTAAGGACAAAGGCCACACGTAGAGGAAAGTGGTGTTCAGGGCAGTAACAGGGATGGGGGAATCATGGATGCTACTTATCTACAGCACTTGGTGATGAAAACAGTTATTTACGGCTTAAAGAAGTTGCATGCCTAAGTTTCCATGAATCGTACATCAGTCTTTAGACTCAGACTGGCCAGGTAAAATCTGCTACATTAGATTGTATAGTTTCATGAGGCAGTTTATAATAACTGATACAGGAGAATTGATAGGTTTGAAGGAGGAAATTGTTTTTAAGTTGTTGTTGTTCCTGAACAGTCTATTAGAATTTAATTAATTTAACAGTAAGTAGTATGTTAATAGTGAGAAATTACATTATTTCAAAAAGCTTAGCATTGACAGAAAAGAAAGGACTGAGCATTCACTTGAAAAGAGAGAGGATTGAGAGACATGTGTGCCGTACACACCCCAGTGCGGTGGTTGTCAGGATGCCCTGGAGGAGGAAGGGGTGTGAGCATCAGTGCAGAATAAATCGTGGAAACAGTGGACACCAATCTCCAGGTTAGACTTAGGGCTGATGAGAACAAAGACATCTCATGAGCTACGGGGGCTGGAAAAGGCCCGAGTCTGCGGTGAATGTGAGCGCGGATTGTCCAAGGTGAAGAGCAAGGTTTGTCCCAGAGGATTCAGGTTGTATCTGGGGTCATGGACGTATCTGAGAATCCCTACAGTCAGAAAGAAGCGTGTGGACAGTTAAGTCACCTGGTAAACAAGGACCGACAATGAAGATGTAGGAATCTGATATCCTGGGTTGTCAGAAAGGTCATGATGTATTTTTCTCTTCTTCTATGCAAAAATGTGGCATGACTTTTCTGACAGCTCAACACACCATCAGAAAGAATGTCGTGCCCTGATTCAGTATGTAACAGCTTCGTGTCGCTTAATTTTGCCAGACTACACGTGTGCTCACCAGAGTGATGAAGAGAGAGAGACAGAAAGAAGGAACTTGTAAAAGCACCCCCAGAGGGGCATGGTCAGCCTCCATCCCTTCTCCACTTCTCCCTCCTTCTGAGGTTTTGGGGTCATATGCACAAGTGCCTGACAAATTTTTCAAGCCTCCGGGTCCTGGACGGAAACCATGCAGTCCGTCATGTGGGATCCAGCCACCTTAACCACCATATCACCAGCTGGCCCATAATGGAATCTCAAAATATGAGAGAAAACAAAGCTTGGCAGATGTGGTAGAGGGACTCTCTGAGCAGAGGTGGGATCGAGGCCAAATGGCCACTCTTCAGACCTGAGACGTGTGGTCCACGCAAGACAGGAACTTTGCAAAGCCCTTTTTGTTCGATTTAGTGGTAAGAGTGTGGTAGCCACAATTTGAGTGAAGAACATGAGGTCCTAATGAACTTGCAAACTTCTTAGCAAAATTTTAAAAAGTACATCAGAGCAGATCATCTTGAACAACTTCGGCAAGAGATTCCCATACCACGGGTACTCTTTGTAGATCGATTTTATCAGGAAAGTTCTTCCGGACGAGGAGGTGGAGGATCAGGAGCAGAGGCTGTGAGGCCTCCTCAGGGCTTGAGTACTGTTAGAGCCAAGTGTCGGGCCTGACCATTTCTCTGCTGTGTCTACAGAGAAGACTCTGGGGCCAGGCCCATGTTTGGTGAGTTTTCTATCACTTTCCATACTATTTGGATTATTTTTGATTTACTCTTCTTTCCAGATTGACCAAACCAAATAGCTTTATATTTCCAATATCACATCAACCTATGAATTCTCAAGCCAAAAAAATATGCCATTAAGACATATTCGTTCAAGTAAAGAAAACATTATCATTTATTTTTTTATCGGATTACCCTTAAATATGCTTTGTAAATCCTCCTGTTTTGCTTTTCTGACTGTGACTGTGTGGCTACGTGTCGCTGCACCTAAACACACTTTCCAACATGTCTTCTGTATTCAGTGGGTGGCTTTTACACTTATGTGCATCATTATCAGGCAAACCGGTCATTAGACTGGGGGAGCACCTGAAGAATTGTCTTCTACTACTAACAAATGGGAGGAATCATATTTTAAATCATTTGAACTGGACAGCACTGCATATTAAGCTTCTAATGTGCTGCTCTAATTACCCTCTAATGAGGGATCGCAACTCACAAATACATTGGGGAAAAAAAGTTTTGCGTAGAGAAGCTAGCTGAGGATCAGCTCCGAGGTTTTAATTTCATCTCCCTGCATGGCTGACAAGGAACAGGAATGAAGTGGAAACACGTCTAGCACAGCGTAAATATTTGTGTTTAGGGGATAACCGAGGAAATTCCTTGCCAATTTTGAATGCATCACTCATAACAAGAACCCCTGTCTTCAGATAGAAGTCTTCAGAAAAAAAACGGTGTAGAAATTTAAAAGTAAGACGGTACACAACAAAAGAACTTTTAGAGGATGCATTCACACTTACAGCAAAGATAATAAAACTTGTAAGTCTTAAAAACAATGATAGTCTTAAAAACAAGGATAGTCAAAAATATTGATACAAGTGTGCATATAAATAAGTTAAATGTACTCTGCTCCCAATATTTCACCCTAGACTTAAATTCAAACATCTTGACTTAGTAGGTACAGAACAGGAAGATGGACAAGTTAAGTTTTTGCTTTTCTCCCTATAAAGTAGAGAATAATCAGCCGTGCCTCCCGGGGTGTTTAAGAGTAAGTGACATAATGGACCCGAGCTGTTACCGCAGCGTCCGGCTCACAATTAGCTCAACAAATGGCAGTTCCAATTATAGTTACCGGGATGCTTAGATGGAATTTTGTGTGATCAGTTAGCTCATTGCATTCTTTAAAGAATTCGATTTTATCTCCATAGTATTACCTACTCGTAACTTGCAAATACATAGTGCATTCGTGTGTCAATTGAGTAACTTGTGACTTTACTCATTTATCTATCACGCGTGGCTCTGTCAGTCAGAAAGAAGAAATGATCAAGGAATCCAGTGTGACTAAGAATGAGGAGCCAGTGTTTAGAATTAATCCGTCATCCGATGAAGACAAAATGATGACAGACAACTTTATTCAACATGCGCTTGAAAGTATCGGATTAAACTTACTCATTCGTGCACCAAGTACTGCACTGGGTGGGCACTAGGGACACAGGACCGAATGAACTAAATTAAAAATCTCTGCCCTGGCGTTGTTTCAACTTTACATGTTTGACTTAACACGTGGGACAGCTGGTCCTACAGAGAACTGAGTACTGGACTGGAAGTAAAAAAGAAGGTGAAGAGAGCTTGTGCTTCAAGGATTTAAGCAGAGCAGGAGAGACTCTCACCCCAATCAGGCCAGCTGAGACTGAGATGAAGAGATGGAAGGAGTAAAGATTAAGGAATGAAGGATGTCTTGGGATGCCTGGCTCTCTCTTCCTCTCTCTCTGTCTTACGCTCTCTCTCATGGAGGAAATAAATGAATAAACTTAACTTTTTGAGCAATAATACCAAATAAAAATTGTTCACACAAATTTAAAAAAAAAAAACAAATGAAATGTCCAGGGAAAAATGTTCCAAGTAAAAAATCTGACAAAAATGTTGAGGATTAGTAGATTATTAGTGCCAAAATGCATCATAATTTATAAAATATAAAAAATATATATAAATAAAACAAATATATAAATAAAATTTTGAAATGTAAATAGATTATCCCGGGATATAGAATTTAAATGATGGAAATTGAAATTAAGAAAGTTTAGACACAAAGAAACAAAAACAGAATGCTCTTATGCAGAGATAATCAGAGTTTCGGAAAAAGAATAGTGAAATTTAGAAGAAGTGACAGATTTTTACAGCATTGGGAAAATACAGAAATCTTTAGATCTAGAAACCACAAATATCAAGAAAGAAAAAAGTAGAAGAAATCTAACATAGTTTCTTTTATGGTAGATTTCAGAATGGTGGAGGAAGTTTATAAAAATACAAGTAGTTCCAGAGAAAAGGTTGTTTGTTTTCTACTCAGAATGCAGGATACCAAAAGCAGAAAAGGACATCCCTGGACTGCTGAAAGGAAGTGCCAATTTACCTGTTTTGAGTTCACACATTACTTACCAAAATGAGGAAATTAAGAATTGTTTTTAAACAAAATCATGGAAATTTACTACTAAGACGTGTTTGATAAATGAATTTCTTTTTTTTTTTTTAGAGTTTTTTTTCACTATAAGGTGTGTGCACTCACCAGACAGACAGACAGAGAGAGACAGAGAGACAGAAAGCGAGAAATCACTCCCCAGGGGGGATGGCCACACGGCAATCCCTTCTCCTCCATTCTCCTCTCGGGATCTTGAACACGCACGCACATGCGCCCGGCGTGAGTTTTAAGCCACCCGGTGCGGGACGCAAACTGCTGTCGACTACGTGGAAGTCCAGCGACATAGCCATTACGCTAACTGCTGGTCCCTGATAAATGAATTTCTGAGAGATGCACTTGAAGAAGAAAAATGATCTTGTAAGGAAAGTTTGAGAATCAGGAATGAATACGGGATCCAGTCCATGGTTTGATTACTAAAGTGGCCAGATTCCTCATGGCGGGCTGCATGATCAGAGTCTCAGAGCTGGTGGCTTCAGACACATACCAGGTGCACCTGGGTGTGTGCCCCAAATACAGCGAGGCAGGAGAAGTGGAGGAGAAGGGATTGTGGTCTGACCATCACCCATGGGTGGTGCTTTCATGCTCTCCCTAAGCAAGTACACAAGCCCTATGGCAATATTTTTTAAAAAATTGAATACCGAATCAAAAATAATTGCTCATTTGGTATGTCTAAATAAACAGTGATTGCATAAAATAGCCATAACTTGGTTCATGAATAAGCATGTTCTGTGGTACTGAGATATAACAGCATCTTGGCCAGAAGATGGTGACTTACGACCACCACCTACTTTGAAGTCTCTGTTGAGAACAGTGCAAAAAATATCATTAACTTTAAACTCAAAATTTTACCATGTCTTCTTAATTTAACATGCCCCTAAAAAGCTGAGAAATAGTCCAGATCACTGGGGTAAGGGAGCACATTAGAAATAAAAAAATAATAATAATTAAAAAAAATTTATATATAAAGAAAAGGTAGGAAATACACATAGAGAAAAATAGGATAAATAAAGATCCCCTTCCAGTGAATCTATGTAGGGAAGAAAGATTGTTAAAATTAGAATGCATACTTCTTAAGCAAATGTCAAATATTTATGATACAATTACTTTTTTAAAGTTTATTTATCAGGGATCAGCAGGTGGCATAGTGATTAGGGCACTGGACTCTCGCATGGCTGGCTGACTTGAATCCCAGACCTAATGGCTTGAAACTCATGCCGGGCACATGTATGCGCATGCTCAAAACCCTGAGAGGAGAATGGAGAAGGAATTGCGATTTGGGCATCCCCTTGGTGGTAGGGGGGGTGATTTCCCATTTTCTGTTTCTGGTGAGCACACATGCTCTATAGCAAAAGTCCCTCTCTCTCTAATAAAGTTTATCATTTCATCTGTGAGAGAGGGAGACAGAGAAGTGAGGGGCGCTCTCAGCAGGAGCTTCATGCCACCATCCTCCCCACCCTCAGCTGGCCAGGAGCGTGGGGACATGCATGTGTGTCTGGAGTATACAGGGCAACCCTGGGATGCAGACCTGGGACCTCTCCAGATGGCCTCACTGTTTCTGGGCAGTACAGTACACCGCAGCGCTGTGGATGGCTGAGGACATATATAGTGTGAATACAAATATAAGGAAATTATAAACCAACACATTGTGACAGTTTCTGCCTGAAGGAGGATGGCTAGCAAATGCAATCAGGAATGCGCTTAGGAAAAAAAAAGTCAATTGTAAGTTTTATATTAGGTTTGTATTTTTTTTTTAATTTCAGCTTTTTGGAGTTATTTGACAATTGACAAAAACTGTACATATTTAAGGTATGCAGCTCAATGTTTTGGTACGTGTATCCATCGTGAGATGGTGTCTGTAGCTGTGTCCCCACCTCACATAGTTACCTGGTGCGTGTAGAGGATGGGAGAGCTGGCTCCTAGTGGATCTCATGTGTACAACGCGTTAGGCTTTGCCGTGGCCACCGCAGTGCATGCCGGGTCTCTAGTGCTCATGCGTTTTATAACTGAAGTGTCAACCTTTATCCAACGTCTTCCCGTTTCCCCCATCCTGGACTCCTGGTAAACACCTTTTTACTCTGCTTCTATGGGTTTGCCTTTTTTTGATATGACATATGAATGAAATTAAGTAATTTTTTTTCTTTCTGTGTCAGGCTTATTTCCTCCTGTTATAAATGACAGCATTTTTATATTTCTTAGAATTTTGCCATAGTGCATGTTTGCTTACCCGAAAGAGATACAGAGAGATACAGTGAGGGAAAGTGAGACATCTCCCATCCCCCCGGAAGATGACCTTGTGGAAATCCCTTCTCCTCCATTCTCCTTTCGGGATTTTAGACATGCCCACACAAATGCCCAGCATGATTTTTAAGCCGCCAGGTCCAGGACTTGAACCATCATTGGCCATGGGGGAGTTCAGCACCTTAACCACCATGCCACCTGCTGGCCCCTATGGCATAGATCATAGATGAACCACTGGCAGTGGAGAAATCACTCTGGTTTGTCAGATACAAAAGAGAAGGGGGATAGAACCTAGAAACGCCAACCTCTCCAGGAAGGCCACAGAAAGAAAAGCTTTGAAACGGGCGTACAGAGTAAGGAGAGAATGCTACTGAAGACCAGGTAGGTGGAGGCTCAGAGGTCAGTGGTCACAGAGCTGTCAGGGAGGGGGAGGACATGCATTTGTACGCTGGATTTTGTAAGCAGACTTGCCCTCACTCATAGGAAACCTGCCTCGGGAGAATCTGAGGAGAATGTAATCTATCAATATGTTCAGCAATTTCAAGAATCTTTGTTGTGGCGAGAAAGAGCTAGAACAATAGGGAGGTTGTATGGAGGATGACGTGCATTCCTTCTACTTAATTTTTTAAATGAGCAGCTTGGAATAAGTGCATGTTCTTAATGAGGAAAAAAATACAATACATGAGCGGTTAAATTAAGATAGAAGAGAGGGCATACTTGAATAATGCATAAAATGTCATTTACATAGCCAACGGGTGGTGTGGACCTTAAGGCAGCTGGACCCCACATGGCCGACTGTAGTTCAAGTCACGGACCCCGAGGCTTGAAAAAACAACAGGCACGTGTGTGTGCAAGCCCCAAATCCCGTGAGAGGAATGGAGGAGAAGGCAGGATTGTCATGTAGTCATACCCTCTGGAAACAAAAATAAAAGAAAAAAAAATTGTTCTGGAAGAATCCAGACTTAGAACACTTTGGATAGGGGGCTAGGGTGATCCCAAACTTACTATAAAAAAGAATCTAGATGTAGCGATATTTCTTCAGTGATTTTAAGAGCAGTTTTTAGTTTTCTTTCATGTTATTTGCAATTAAAAAAAAAAAAGGATCAGACAAGTAGACATAGCATAGATCCGATTTTATGTTAGTTGTTTCTGTGATCCCCGCCGGAAGTGGCTCCACGGTGGCTCCACAGGTTCCATGGTCTTCGCCCAGCAGCCAGTCTGGACAGGAACGTCTCTGTGAGACTTGTGCTCCTCCCTCACCCGGCTGTGTGCTGAAGCATGTGAAAAGCTAAGCTCTTTCAAAGCCCTACCACTGTCAACAAGAAAAAGGATCAAAAGTAACTTGATCTTACTCAAGGTTATTCACACACACACACACATACACACACACACCAAGACCCTTCTCCTCAATGCCTTCTGAACATAGTCAGGCTTTCTGTTATCCTAGGTGCAGGAATATTGAAACTGCTTCAGAATCAAAATCCTGAAAGTTCTTAAAAAAGCATTTCATTATATAGTAATAAATAAATAGGTGAGCCCAAAATAAAATATCAGCTACAAGAATGGAATTGAAGAACTGTAGTGGTCTTGTGTGTTTCTGTTTCTTGTGATAGGCATTTGTTGTTATTGGAGTGGCTACGTTAGTTCTGTTTGTGTGTTCACCAACAGGAGAACTGTTCGTAGCGACCTTTCATATGTAGCAGGTATTAAAGTGACAGAAAGGAAGCAAGAAAGCAGGAACGATTTTATTGTTGTTTGTATCTGTTCACAGACATTTGATGTTTACTCATTAAGTAAACTTTACATGGCCTTTTAGGGTTTTTTAAATCTTTAAAATATTCCTGTTGGACAAAAGAAAAATGTAAAAGGAAGTATGTAACAGTTGGAAAAAGAGATTATTTATAGTCTATTAAAATTAAAACAATCTGCAAATTACTAATTATCCTTAAATTACAAAATGCTATTGCTATGTCTAGATGTTTCAATTATAGGAACAGTTTTTCTCTTTGAATCTTTCTTATTAAAAAGTAACCTTCTTGGAACCAGCAGTTGGCATAATGGCTATGTCGCTGGACTCCCATGTAGTTGGCCACGGTTCGAGTCCCGAACCCGGTGGCTTAAAATCACACTGGGTGTGTGCGCGTGCATTCTCAAAATCCTGAGAGGAGAATGGAGTAAAAAGGGGTTGCAGCATGACCATACCCCCTGGGGGTGATTTCTCGCCTTCTGTCTTTGTCTCCCTCTGTCTGTCTCACTCGCACTCTATAGTGAAAACTTCTCCCAAAAAAAAGTAACCTTGGTGACATGACCGGAGATTCTACCACCCGGGCCAGTCTTCCTTTCTTTCCTGACTTTGTGGTGTAGCTTTCTTTCTCCTTCTTACTCTTTCCTGCTTCCTGCTAATTCTCCCTTCCTCCCTCCTCCTTTTCTGTCTGTGTCTCCTTTTTTAATTGCTAGGGAGGCTGGGAGAGAGAGAGAGACACAGAGACAGAGAGAGACAGAGAGAGAGAGCACGAGCGCGCCCCCGTGGGCGTGGTCACACTGCAGTCCTCTTGCTCCGTCTCCCCTCCCCGTCAGGATTTTACGCGTGTGCGCACACATGCCCAGTGTGATTTTTCATGCACGCAGCTGGGATTCGAGCCGCAGGTGTCTGGGCTATTAAAATTAAAACAATCTGCAAATTACTAATTATCCTTAAATTACAAAATGCTATTGCTATGTCTAGATGTTTCAATTATAGGAACAGTTTTTCTCTTTGAATCTTTCTTATTAAAAAGTAACCTTCTTGGAACCAGCAGTTGGCATAATGGCTATGTCGCTGGACTCCCATGTAGTTGGCCACGGTTCGAGTCCCGAACCCGGTGGCTTAAAATCACACTGGGTGTGTGCGCGTGCATTCTCAAAATCCTGAGAGGAGAATGGAGTAAAAAGGGGTTGCAGCATGACCATACCCCCTGGGGGTGATTTCTCGCCTTCTGTCTTTGTCTCCCTCTGTCTGTCTCACTCGCACTCTATAGTGAAAACTTCTCCCAAAAAAAAGTAACCTTGGTGACATGACCGGAGATTCTACCACCCGGGCCAGTCTTCCTTTCTTTCCTGACTTTGTGGTGTAGCTTTCTTTCTCCTTCTTACTCTTTCCTGCTTCCTGCTAATTCTCCCTTCCTCCCTCCTCCTTTTCTGTCTGTGTCTCCTTTTTTAATTGCTAGGGAGGCTGGGAGAGAGAGAGAGACACAGAGACAGAGAGAGACAGAGAGAGAGAGCACGAGCGCGCCCCCGTGGGCGTGGTCACACTGCAGTCCTCTTGCTCCGTCTCCCCTCCCCGTCAGGATTTTACGCGTGTGCGCACACATGCCCAGTGTGATTTTTCATGCACGCAGCTGGGATTCGAGCCGCAAGTGTCTGTGTGGAATCGGGCTCCTTTAGCGGCTGCTCCTGCGGCCAGCCCTCCCCTAACTTCCTCTTTGGCATGCAGATAACCTCCATCATACCTGCCGGGGGGATCGAGACCCTCTGCAGACTTATTTTAACCTCTCTGCTCTATGAGCCACACTTCCCTGAGGATTATTCCATAAACTCCGCACAGTGCCACCTCGTGTCCCTGCTGTCTCTCATTGTCCCGGACTTCTCTCCTTTGTCTTCCTTCCTCGACCGTTCTCCCCGTCTCATCCAACCTCGCACCCAGATTTCCCCCTCCTCCGGGAGCCGTGAGTTCACACGTGGGAAGTTACCTGAGCTCCTCGCCGGGGGCAAGGGGTGACTGTGACTACCCCCGCTCCTGGGCTCCGTTAAACAGGCTCTGCAGGACGGGCAGCCTCAGGACCTACAGCACCAGCCCAGCTGCAGGTGGAGGGGTGAGCCCAGAGGAACGGGCAGCGCTTCTCGGTGAGGAAGCCCCAGGAGAGCCTTTAGGACTGACCCATTTCTGCAGTTACTCTCTTTCATGAGACAAAGACACAGAGACAGGGATGCCCCCAGTCAGGAATCGTGATCCCCTGCCCCGGCCTTTCAACCAGCCAGGACCACGGCAGCCTGTGCGAGCCTACCTGGGTGGGATGACCTGGCAGCGCGCATCTGCGGCAGTCCAACACCTGGAGAGGGGCCAGGGCTTGGCAGCGAGGGTTTAGGCGAGTGGGCCCGTGCTCTTGGGAGGAGTGTCTAGGATGGGACCAGCAGTTGGCGTAATGGCTATGTCGCTGAACTCCCATGTAGTCAACTGCGGTTCGCATCCCGGACCCGGTGCTTAAACTCACATCTGGACGTGTGTGCACGTGTGCCTAAGATCCCAAGAGGAGAATGGAGGAGAAGGGATTGTGGCGTGGCCATCCCCCCTGGGGGGTGATTTCTCACTTTCGGTCTCTCTGTCTCTTTCTGGTGAGCACACGCGCCCTATAGTAAAAACCTCTCCAAAAAAAAAGTAAAAAAAAAAGTGTCTAGGAACAAGCCGAGGTGCCCCAGTGAGGTGGGTGGACACAACTGCTCCGAATGGCCGCAGTGTAGGAAGCAGTCGCCGCTGAGCACCCTCTCGGATACTGTAGAACCCGCGCGGGACTCACTGGTCGTGACTGTAGGGACTCGAAGTCTCCAGAGCGGAGACCGGCCGGGAGGGCGAGGATGGCACTGACGGCGAGCAGCGGACTCGCAGGCCCTGCCTAGCGCGGGGAGGGACGCTGAGCAGGGCTTCCCTCTGCCCATTCATTTTCATTCTGGTGCAAAGGGCAGGGTCGAACCCCCACCTGGTGGGGCTAACGGGCCAGCCGGAGAACCGCACCTGCAGCTGGCAGATGGCGTGCCTCGTCTTCAGCCGCAGAGCGCAGTGGGGCCTGCCGTGCTCCATGCTCCGCGCACCCCTGCGGGGCAGCCTGTCGCTAGGTCAGGACACGCACTTGGGAGTCTTCTGGGGAGGGGAGCGGTCACTGACTAATGCGTGAACGCACAGGGCACTATGAGTGTAAGCCAAGCCGGCGAGGGCAGCGAGGCAGCCTCGCGTTTCCAGGCAGCGCGGCCAGGGAGGCCTGCAAGGACTGCCGGGAAGTGGCAGGGGGACCCGGGGCTGTGGGGAAGGGACCCCAGGAGAGGCCCTGGGCGGGCGTCCCTTGACTGAGTGTCTACAGGAGTTCTCAGGAGGAGCGCAGGGCCTGTGAAGTGTGCAGGCCGTGTCCACGTGTCTGGTGTCAGAACCCGCGTGAGAACCACAGCATGGGCAGAGGAGAACAAACCCAAGGCAGTCTGTTAGCCCTGCTCAGCGTTTACTGCAGACCACGTGGTGTCTGCGGGGGGCGCCGAGAGAGCTTGGGGGCTTTGCTCCTGGGGCTGTGAGACGCAGTGCCCTCTGGGGAGTGGCAGCTGTCATCTTCCCTGGCGGGCAGGAGGGGCAGGGCTGGTCACTGTAAGGGGACAGGGGTGCGCACTACCAGGCACTTACGCTGACGGGGGGCTCCAGGTTCACTTGTGGCTAGTCTGCCCAGTGCGACAAATGCTGTTGACCGGTCAACAGGGTCAGGAGGATCACTGATCGATGGACGCCTTGCTGACATTAGTAAGAGCTGTTTTAGGTGCTAGATCCATTATCCAAGACTGGGAGAATTGTATAAAATATAAAACTATCATTATAAACCTCTGCTTTGCTTTTGGAATTGTCAGAGAGTACATATGCTTGTGAGAGAGAGAGAGAGAGAAAAATCACCCCTCTCCTCATTTCCCCCGTAGCGAGTGGTCACACCACAATCCTTTCTTCATTTCTCCTTCTGGTCAGGATTTGAAGCATACACACATACAGGCCTGGTATGTTTTTCAAGCCACTGGGGCCAGGATTAGAACCGTTAGCCATGTGGGGCCCAGCTCCCTATGCACAAGGCTTAGCGTTGTACTACCAGGCCAGCCCTAAATCTCTGCTTTAGCAGCTTTGCAGCCTATTCATTTTTCAGAGGAAAACGTTCTAAGTAACAGGTAAGTACACAGTTCCACAAACGTCAGGGGCGCTGTGCTGTGCAGCTGCCACCACAGCCTAGTGCTGGAGCATCTGGACCGCCCTGCATGGGCCCTTCCGCCTGGTCTCAGAGCAGCCACCGTCCGCCGCTCTTCAGCTTTGGCTTTCCTGGACATTTCATATCCATGGAATTATGAGTTGGTGGTCTTTGGTGTTTAAATTATTCCTTTCTGTATTTATTTATTTTAAACTTTATTTATTTTTAGCTCTTTTTGCCATACGTGTGCATGTGCTAGCTGGAGAGAGAAAGAGAGGAAGAGAAAGACAGGGAAAATAAGAAGTCATCCCTGGGGCTAGGGCCACACCACAGTCCCTTCTCCTTCATCCTCTTCCTGGGATTTCAGGCACGCATGCACATGTACCCAAGTGTGATTTTTCAAGCCACTGGGTCTAGGACTTGAACTGCAGTTGTCCATGTGGGAGTCCAGCATCTTAACCACTATTGCCACCTGCTGGTCTTGGTGTTTGAATTCTTTCATTTAGCACAATATATCTTTTAATTTTATTGCTTTTTATTATAATTTCTGATTTACATTTAATCTTTGTACGTATTTGTGATGTACACTGTAGTTCTTCAAACCATGCATACAATGTGTGATAAATCAAGGACATAAATGTATTAATCATCATCAATAAAGAGCATTACATTATTTTTTGCACTTTTGATAATCATTCTACTAGATATTTGTTTGTTTTCTTTCTTTTTAGAGGTATGTATTGGGTTAGCAATGTCCTTTCTTCTTTTATATTTAATCAGTGTACCACTTTACAGCATATGAAATGCTTATTCTCAGCATAAATACAGTGAGTATTATTCAAGTTATAGATATTACCTTGTACATTGTCATCAGAAATCTCTTCAGCAAATGTTGCTGGAAAAACTGGACATCACCCACAGAAAAGTGAAACCAACTGCTGTTTCTTAGCACTAATACAAGTACACTCAGAAATGAATCAAAGATCTAAACAAAACACCTCAAACTATACAACTTCCGGTGAAAAACACGGGGAAAACTCTTGGAGACATTGGAGTAGGTAAAGACTTCTTAAGACCCCCAAACCACAGATAATAATCCCCAAAATATACAAGTGGGACTACAGTAGACTAGAAAGCTTCTGTAGAGCAAAAGAAATACTAATTACAGTAATAAGACAATCTTCAGAATGGGAGATAAACTCTGCCTCAGATAAGGGACTGATAACCAGAATATACAGGGAACTCAAAAAGCTTACCCACACACACACACAAAAAAATAATCAATCCAATTAAAGGAAGGGCAAATGAGCTGCACAGACAATTCTCCTAGGAAAACAGGAATGGCCAAAAGCATATGAAAACATGCTCAACTTTTCTTATCATAAGGGAGATGCAAAAAAAGTCACAGTGAGATACCCTTTAACCTCAGTTCGAATGGCTCATTACAAAAATATAGCATCATGTTTTTGAACTTCGTATTGTAAGGGTATTAGAAAATTGTCTCTTTTAGTATTAAATAGTATTCCATTGTATGATAGAATAAAATTTACTTATCCACTTTTATGTTGGGAGATATTTAATTGTGTCCAATTTAGGGCTACTCTGAACAGTATTTAGCTAGCACTTCAAGGAAGCCTGTTTTGTACTTGCAGTTTCTAGAAGATCCAGAGTTCTCCTTCCTGCCTCCTGTCATCTTTGCCCTTGAAATCCACGTGCCCATCCTCTTCCCAGGCAGCCATGGCTCACTTCATTTCCCGGGGACATCTGATTGGCTGTCAAAAAGGGCATGGATAGAAAGGGGTGTCACGTCTTTCCCGACAATCTAATAGTCCCTTTGGATCTGCCTGGGAGGAACATCTAGGTCCTTTAGATTTTGCTCAGACTGGGTCTTTCTCCTTCTTTCTCTTTCCTAGCTCTTCTACTTGGAGAAGTATTATCCATTTCTGAGTGTCCAGTTCAAAGATCACTTCCTTGGTGAAGCTTAAACCAACTCAGCCAGGGGACCAGCAGTTAGCGTAATGGCTATATCGCTGGACTCCCATGTAGTCGACTGCGGTTCGAGTCCCGGACACGGTGGCTTAAACTCACGCTGGGCACGTGTGCGTGCGTGCCCAAGATCTTGAGAGGATAAAGGATTGCGGCATGGCCATCTCACCCTGGGGGTAATTTCTTGCTTTCTGTCTCTCTGTCTCTCTCTGTCTGGTGAGCACAAGCGCCCTATAGCAAAAAAACTCTCCAAAAAAAAAAAACTCAACCAGGAAAATCGCTCATTCATTTTGTACTTCCATTGCATGCTATACCTTTCATTCACAGATATTTGAGTGTTTACAACAATAATTTTTATTTAGAAAACAAATGGAAAAGAAATATGGCCCTTTTGTGTAGAATGAACATTTCGAATCATGTCATAGGCCAATATTTATATATCATCTATTTATTTTGATAGATATTGATAAGTTTATTCATAAGAGAGAGACTAAAGGACAAAGAAAAAGAGAAAGAGATTGATTTTTCTTTTCTATTTTTTAAGGACTCTTTTTGGAATTATTAATTTAACTTTATTTTTATTATTATTATTACTATTATTATTCAGTTTGACCAGAAAGAGATGAAGGGAGAGAGAGAGAGAGAGACCCCCTCAACCTCAGCAGGGCCTTCATACTGTGACCCCCCCAGCTGTCTCCCGTCATGATCATGGGCGTGCATGTGACCCAGCAGGGACAGGGAGACCCCAGGAAGGGAACAGGTTCTTGTGTGGCTTCAGCATAACAAGGCGTTGCATTCCCACTGCCCACCTCGGCTGCTGAGTGATTTTCCACATGTTCTCCAACTCCAGGATCGTCCTGCCTCAGTCTCCCAGCTGGCAGGGACTCCAGGCTCACACATCGTTGTGCCTGCCAGCCGGTTTGGGTTGGGCTAGGAACCAGCCCCAGCTTCCCACGTGACCTCAGCCTCAGAGCAGCAGAGCCATGCATTTCTCTAACTGCATAGACTGCGTTTCCAATGAGATGGGCACCTATTTCAAACTCATATTTGTATGTGTAAAACTAATTACGAGTATCGACAGACCCTTCATAAATGCATATCGAATGGATTGTGGTGCATTTACATTTGCTTGTATGCAGAGCAAACCTAATATTAAAATGAAAGTTCAAAAAGATTTATTTCATTTTTGACACAATTAACATATAATACTGGGAGACCAGCAGATGATGTAAGGGTTACATCACTGGACTCACATGGCCAACTGAGGTTCAAATCCTGGACCCAGCGGCTTTGCAACTCACACTGGGGACGTGTACATGCATGCCCAAAATTCTGAGATAATGGAAGAGAAGGGATTGTGGCCTGGCCATCCCTTCTGGAGGGTGATTTCTCTCTTTATGTCTTTCCGTCTCCCTCTGTCTCTCTGGCAAGTGCATACAGCCTATAACAAAAATCTCTCTCTAAATATGTACATACACACACACACACACACACACACACATAAATATAACATTGGGTCATTGGAAAAGTCCTAACATATTATTCTATGCAAAATTGTGTCGTGACTTTTCTGGTGACCCAATCGTAGATTTTAACACGCACACATTGCAACCACACACATTTATTTATATAAAGTTTATAGTTACCAATCATTTTTCTGTAACTGATCAAGCCTTGAAGTGTTGAAGACACTGTGTCTCAATTTAATCAAGACCAGAACTATTCTCAGCATGTGACCTTGCTTGGCTTATCTCAGCGTTGTTTCAGAAAACCCAACCTATCCGTCTGGAGTTACAAAACTGACAAAAGGGGGTGTTCTTCACCAGTTTCTTCATAATTCACATTTTCCTAGTCGTCTGGGATCGGTGACCTCTGGGTCCCGGCTCTCACATTAGAGCTTCTTTACCACAGCCATCTTTATCTGACTGGGGACTAGGGCGCCATCTCCACTTGGGGAAGCCAGGAGGTGCAGGAGTGTCCACCTCTCCCCGCTCATCTTCCCAAGGGCCCCAGCCTGCCCTGGGGGCTGGGCCTCCACAGTGGCTCTTCCCTGCACCCTGGGTCTAGAATAAACCATAACAATGCAGAGGGATTGAGGGTGATTCTGGAGACAGAGGTAGAGATGGGAGTTTGGTGACAAGGCGTCCGATAGCCACAGCCGAAGGGTCACCCTGACGGAGACAGGGTGTCCACACGGGAGCGGGCTCCTCAGGGCAGGGCT
The DNA here is from genome assembly GCF_000334495.1 of Tupaia belangeri chinensis. Taxonomy (NCBI): domain Eukaryota; kingdom Metazoa; phylum Chordata; class Mammalia; order Scandentia; family Tupaiidae; genus Tupaia; species Tupaia belangeri. The sequence continues at coordinate 650,978 of NW_006203879.1, forward strand.
CCTGTGCAGGTGCATCACCACGTCACCTCCTGAGCTGGTCTGTGCTGAGTCCAGCCCTCCAGCCTCTCTGCTCATGATGGGATCAAGCCAACATCCTTCTCACGAATGTACCTGCTGCTTAAGTTCATTCTGGTCTCCGAAGCTAAGAAGCCTACCTGCACGAGGAGCAAATTCTGTATAGATGCTGGTAACTGAGACTTGACAAAACCTTAAAATCGTCTCGGTGTGACTATCTTATGGACATTCTCAGAGTAAGGGCATCAGGGCATGACAAACACACACGCACACACACACGCACACACACACACGCACACACACACGCACACACACACACGCACACACACAATCTACATGTGCATTTTCAAATGATTAAAAAGAAAGCATCGCAAATGCCTGTCAGATGCCAGCAGCTGGAGTGGCCACCACGATGCCAGTGGAGGCAGGGCGCCCTGAGGAGTCCAGTCCTAGGGCTCGGCACCGTCGCGGCCCTCAGGGACACGCAGCAGGTGTTTGATGCACAGCCACCGGTGTTTCCCTCGAATAAAATCGCTATCTATTTTTTTAATAGTATTTCTTTAAACAATTATTTTATTTAACTTTATTTATTATTATCATTATTATTTTCCAGTTTGATTAGAAAGAGACAGAGAGAGAGAGAGGAAGTGGGAAAGCAAACCACCAGGTCCGAGACTTGAACCGTGGTCGGCCATGTGGGAGTCCAGCGCCTTTAACCACCATGCCACTTGCCGGGCCCCAAAATTGCTCTCTATTTTAAATAGGAAAAAAACTAGTTACTTGAGTAAGATGTGGGATTCTATAAATGTAAGGATATTGCAGATTTTTTATGAGCAATTAAAATTATAAAGGTTTGGCTGATACAGAATGTATCACGCAGACTTTTTAAAGTTTAAACTTTATGTGGCAATAAAGCGACTAAACTCTAAAAATTTGGAAATTACAAAAAACGGTGGGAGTAAGTCGGTTGTAATTCTGCTCTGCACAAATGCGATTATCATGTCGATATATGTGTCTACTATTTTTGTCTACAAAATCATATATATTTGAATCTACCTGGATTTACTCTCCTGTTTTGAAATTTTAAAGAACAATTTACTTTGGGACCAGCAGTTAGCGTAATGGTTATGTAGCTGAATTCCCATGTAGTCGACCATGGTTCGAGTCCCAGACCCGGTGGCTTAAACTCACGCCGGGCGCGTGTGCGTGTGTGCCCAAGATCCCGAGAGGAAAATGGAGGAGAAGGGATTACGGTGAGGCCATCCTCCCTGGGGGGTGATTTCTCACTTTCTGTCTCTCTTCTCTCTCTCTGTCTGTCTGTCTGGCGAGCGCACATGCCCTATAGCAAAAAACTTCTTCTTCTTCTTCAAAAAAAGAACAATTTACTTTTACACTTACTTTTGGTGTAGGACAGAAGGGAATAACATTAATCAAAATTTCAAATAGTTTCTGATGGCAGCAAAATATTTTACTAAGGGTGCATATCACAATTCATTCATCTAATCATTTATATTTGGACATGTAATTGGCTTTTATTTTAGTATAACATTGCTGTGGATATTCATAAAGATGATTTCTACATACTTACTTGCTTAAAGTAAACCCAAATTGTGGACTGATTTAACCAAAGGATTTGAATGTTTTAGGCCTTAGTACTCGCTAATAGCCCTCCCAGAAGGACTGCAAAATGTGAAGAGGTGTCACTGACCCAGAAAACATTCACTGTGCCAGGCCCGCCAGTGTGAGGCTCGGCTAAATTCTCACCTACATGTTAAAGTGCCTCCCACTATTTCCTTAAAGCCCATTAGGGAAGACCTCAGAGACTAGAGCAGACACTGGATGGCCCTGGGCTAGCACTGGAAGGTCGCGCAGGTAGAGAGGGAGCCCTGTCGGGACAGTACTCGGGGATGACGGTGACGGATTCCGCAGGGCGCTGTTTGGAGGGCCAGCTAATGACCTTTCACGTGCCCACGTGCCCGCTGTGCATCCCCGATACTGGCCAGATCGCGGCGCGCCGGAGCAGGAGGGCGTCACTGGAGAGTGAAGGCGCTGCGACCGTGTGCAGGGAGGCATGGCAGTCCCCGGGGCTGGTAACTCAGACTGCTCAGGAGCTTTGTTGGTGGGATCCGTCTTTCCAGGTTCGTTCGGTGTCTGAAACCTCTCGCCCATCACAAGTCCCATGTTCTGTTTGACATTGCAAACAAAACCATGCAGAGGTTATGGGAGCTGCTGGAGAACAGCGTTACACAGTCCATCGTGTCGTTAGACAATACGTTTGTCTCTCAGGCCCCAGTGCCGTTGACCAGAAGTCATCCGGCAGTCAATGAACACGGGCAAGGCAACTCTGTCGCAGGTGGTGCTGGCCGTCTGGAGCACGTGTGAGACAGCCCCCACACCTGAAGGCAGGCCGGCTGACTCACTGCCGTGGGAGTTAGAAGTGGGGACCCGGGGGCCCCAGGTTCATGTGGGCTTTCCTTCTTCCCAGCTGCACCCACATTTAGTCCTTCTTCCCACTCTACCGAGCCACGGTGGCCTCTGCCCTTGCTCAGCCACAGTTCCTGTTTTGGTTCATTGTGTGCGAGGGACCGAGACTGAGAGAGCATGCATATATATGTGTGTGTTGTGTATGCATGTGTGTGTGCATACGTGAGTACATGTATGTGTGAGTGTGTGTGACTGTGTTTGAGTGGTGTGTGTGAATGGTATAAATGTGTGTTTCAGTGTGTGTGTGTGACTTTGTAGTATGGGAATTATGTGAGTATGTTTATGTGTTGTCCTACGTGTACGTGTGTACGAGTGGTGTGATGTGTGTGACTGTGTTGATAATGTGTGTGTCGTTCGTGTGTGTGAATGTGAGCACACACAGTGTGATGAAAATGCTGTCTTGGTCTGAGAAGACCCAGTGGTAATCTTAACTCATCTCTCATTTTAAGTACTTAATGTATTAGGTTCGTATTTTAACACATCTGTATGTACTCTTTCTTTCCTCCTAAGTCATCCTCTAGACGGGTAATAGTTATTTTGGAAGCAGAGAGAGTCTTTTCGTCCCAGTCATCACTGTACGAATTCTTACCTACATCAGTAGCAATGTGAGGAGGTGGGTCCAGGGAGTGACCGTCTAGACCATTAGTAATTATGTTCTCCATCGATGGTGCTTATAGCAACAGATGTTAACACCACTGATCATTCGTTAGAAATTCTGTGTATTGGGCCCACCGTGGTGCACATGAGCAAAAACTGCGTGGATGTATAGAACGTGTTTCTTCACTGAGCGCTAGGAAGCTACTTGAGATGTCTCCAGACCTGAGTGGCTCTGAGTTGGCCTGCCCTAAGCAGTTCACACAGGTCTTTCTGTGGATGCTCTTTACTTAAATATGTGGACCTGGGAGTCAGCTCTGTTGCCGAGTGGTTAAGGGAGTGGGGTCTGACGTGGCCAACTTCTGTTTGAATCCTGGCCCCATCAGCTCGAAAGACATGGTGGGCATGTTTTTCACATGCATGCCCCAGATCCCACCAGGCTGGAGAAATGGCGCATGGTTGTGGCATGATTCTTCTCTCGGAGCTGCTTTCTCCCTCCTCCTCTCTCTTTCTGTCTCTCTCCTTCTCTGTCTCTCTCTCTGGTGAGTGCAATGCCCTCTGGAAGTTAAATAATAAAAAGTAAATACGTGGAGTGGATTTCTGGGTCATGTGTAAGTGCCCATGTAAGTCTGTGGATACTTCCATGTCCCCCTGGAAACATACGAGAGTTCCTTTCTCCGTCCTTGTGAGCCTGTGTGTCGCATACTTTGTTTTATTACTGCTCTTATTTTTGCCTTTAATTTCAGAAATTGTAGTAGGTGTTCGGTACTATCACATTTTGGGTTTAATTGGCATCTTCCTCATGATTAACCAACACAGATTGTGTCTGCTGGCGGATGGGACCTGTCCGATATTTGCAGTGGGGAAGATGAATATCCACGGATCGGGATACGGCTCAGGAAGGCTGTTAGTTGAATTTGCAGCTATTTATTCGTTCAAAACTGGGCATTCTGAGTACGTAAAACAGGAACCGAGTGATCATTAAGGGGTACAACCCCACAAAAGTATGCTGTGACATCTGCCCGAGAGAACTCGTGATTTGCTGGGGGAGGAGTGAAAATGAGCATATAAACTAATGAAATATGCGTATATCGTGTAGCATATATTACTGATAAATATAATAGGTTGTATTAAAGTCGTATTGGACAGATTTACAGAAAAAAATTAGGAAAACACAAGGGACCATGACTTAGCTAAGAAATTCAGTTACAGTTCTGTGATCCATAATCATGTATTGCTACAATTTAATAATGCTGGCACTTAAAGGAAATAAAAGCCCACCTATGTTGACATGGCTGTCGCTATTTTTCCTTCTCTGCAGTAATGCGTGAATATTGCACCGTGCACCGCGATCGAAGCTGGCATCTACTGTGCGGTCGGCGTGTGCTGGGCTTGTTCTAGCCTGTGCTGTTCTTACTTGATCCTATATTGTGTTTTTTCCCAAGTCATTATAATTGTATTTGAATTTATGCTTACCTCGGTTTTATGGCTTCATCATGTTTCAAAGAATAGCTGTAAAATATTATTACTTAAATATTTTCAAAATTTGGTCTAGAAAAAATATTTATGTAGCTTCTATCACAAGACAGGTATTTTGCACGGGTTTGAATACAAGAATGAATTCCACTGTTTCTCCCCTCTTCTTCATCATCCCAGACAGTTGTGAAGATGAAGGCCAAAACATGATTGATGATGCAATGGCATAAGATTTATAACAGAGTTATGGACAAAGAAAACAGTGGGATGGGAGCTTGAGGCAGGCGTCTCAGTGAGGGTCCTAGCAAAGATAAAGATGCTGCCCTTCCCTCCCTCACACAAGCTGTCATTCCTTAAATTTCGGAGGGAAATGAGTTAAGTGGTTTGCTAAACAAGGGAGATGATTTATTTCTTAAGAAAATGTAACCAGGTGCTGGCTCCATGGCCTGGGGGTTAAGGGCAGCTGGATCCCACATGGCTGGCCTGGTGATTCAAGTCCCAGACCTGACAGTGTGGGAAACAGCCATGCAGGTGTGCGTGTGTGTCCAAAATCCCAACAGGAGGGAGAGATGGAGGAGAGGAGTCGGGGTGTGACCACCCCCATGTGACGCGCTTTCTCTCTCTCCCTCTCTCTTTCTCTCTCTGGTGAGCACGTGTACCCTGCAGAGGAAGAAAGACGGAAAGAAAGAAGGAGAAAGGGAAGAAGGGAGCTAGGAAAAGAAAGAGGACGGAAGGAAGAAAGGGAAGGAGGGACGAAGGGAGGGAAGATTGTGAGGGGAGAGTGAAGCCAGTAACTATTTGGGGAAAAGCAAGGGTTCGTTAATGAACTTGATGACAAATGGAGTAACGTCTTCTAATCACTTGCATTTTTATTTCATAAATGTAACAAGCATATAAATTCAGGTTGGTGGGTACATTTCATCTTGTTAAAATTTCACTGAAATTTGACACAAATAGGTTAAAAATAAAGTCCAGGGTGCCTCTTATTACCCAGAAGAATGGCATTATCTTAGCGCACTGCTTCCGTCTGCCGGAAGTTCCTGGTAGGAGATTTGTGTATGTGCTCCTGACTTCGACACTCTTGGAAGAACGTCACTTTCTATCTGAGAAAAAATGTCCAGCCTAATTTTCAGGGTTTGCCTTGCTTGCTTTTATTTGCATTAAAGTGTTTTTTGAAGGAGACAGATCTGATGGTTCCTTTTCTTCTGGTGACATTGAAATACTGAGTGGAAAAGGAGAATACAATGACTTCTTAGCCGTCCCTGTGGAAGGGATGGCTCTGGAAAATGTTTCTCACATAGGGTGACAACTGGTCCGGGATACAGCAGAAGCCGACCCTGTTTCAAAGACTGTTCATACGAGAGACAGCACTTTAAAAGCATTATGATGGATCCGTTTTTACATCAAACTCGACAGATATTCTCTTTTACTTATGCATATGTATAATATTTTCTCAAAGACACATTTTGATAAGAATCAGAGAAGCAATTTATAAAAGCAGTTAGGGAGAACCTGCTACTGCTTCGACGCACAACTCTGTCGTCTGGGTTAATTTCAGGGTGCCTTCAGTGTAGCCTGAAGAACGACGTGAACATGTGCTTGAGTAAAACCACCCTACAGATGCTTCCACTTTATTGGAAATGGGAAGTAAGCTTTAAGACTGGCTTCTAGCCAGAACTGGGAATACAGCATCCCGGCACATGCTGCCGATCCACGCGCACCGCAGGTGTCAAAGTCACTATTAAATGTTGGAATCACCTTCAACATGAGCCAGCGGAGGTGCTAACAAGAGCTCGGACCCAGAAAGCCCACCAGCCCCCTCTGTGTGGATCCGAGTCAGGAAGCCCTGGCGCGGACCAGATGGCAACGTTCAACTACTTAAGGGTCAGCCACGTGTTAGCTTCCAGCATCCTGGCTGGACATGTCAGGTTGGGAAACTTTATCCAATTAGACAAAAGGCCTGCTTCAAACAAAGCCGGGCTTTACTACTCCAAAGTATGCCACACAATATATGTATATTTTTTGCTCGCAAACTATTGACATCACTTTTGAAGAGATTGTTAAGGATTCACTATATATTGGGGTTACAGAGAGAAAGTAGCAGGAGAAATCAATTAAGTAAAAAATATACAAGTGAAGACAGGACTTCCAGGTAGTGGTAACTTTTCAAAGGAGAGACTAGAATAAGGTGAGCTGACAGATAGTAAGGGCCAGAGGAGATACAGGCTGGGTTATCAGCACAGGGCCTGAGTGATGAGGCACCAGGGGCACAGTTTCTAGGAAAGAACTTTCTTTCCTTTTTTTTTTTTTTTTTTTGCTGTAGGGTGCAAGCACTTGCCAGAAAGACAGAGAAAGAGAGAGAGCAAGAGAGTGAGAAAGCGAGAAATCACCCCCGAAGAGGGATGGCCACGCTTCAATCCCTTCTCTATCATTCTCCTCTCGGGACCCTGGGCATGCACACACACGTGCCCAGCATGAGTTTAAGCCACCGGGTCCAGGATTTGAACCAGAGTTGACTACATGGGAGTCCTGCAACATAGCCATTACACCAATTGCTGGTCCCTAGGGAAGAACTTTCTAGGCAGTAGGAAGCAGTAAGTACAGGGCCCAAGGAAGAAACAAACCTGTCACATTTAGAAAAAGATGGCCTCTCAGTAAACCGGAGAGAGGTTGGTAAGAAATAAGAGTTAGTGTCTTGGCCAGGAGCCAGTCCTTTAGGGTGTTGTTGGGTGAGGATTTTATCCCAGCTCCAGGAAGGTGGCAGTAGGGGTTGTGCCGTGAGGGAGTATCACAGCATGACTCACATTTCAGTGCTATAGGCTGTCCCGGAAGGGTCAGAGGCTCAGGGAGACCAGCAAGGATGCTCCTTCAGGAAATCCATCACCAGGAAGTGGGGTGGCCGACTTACCAGGGCCGCCATGGTGATGGGGGAACTGTGTGCTTCCCAGCTCATGGGAAACAGGCAGGTGGAAAGGAAGGAACCGAGGGCGTGGAGCGAGGTGTCTGTGTCAGGCTGGGGACAGGAGCCTGTTTGACCTTTGTAAAGGGAAAGTAGTGAGTTCTATTTTAATGCTAGTCTGCGATGCCCTGGGAATGTGGCAGTATTGTGGTCAGGTAGGCAGTCCTGCTGTCTCAGTCAGAGTGAGAACAGGCCTTGCCAGCTGGGGACGCAGGGGGTGGCAGAAGCCATGATATGGGAGCAATGTGTGGGGATGGTGCAGAGACGGACTGGAGGACCTCGGCTCCAAACAGACAGTGCTCTGGGTTTTCCAGACGCACATATGCCTCGGGCAAGAGGGAGCATTTCTTTTTTAAGTTCATTTATTTAGTTTTGAGAGAAAGAAGAGAAAGGGAGCCCGGGCAGGGTCTTGCCACACCTGCTCACCCCTACGCCTTGCAGCGTTCGACGGCCCAGAGTATGGTGGGCACAGGGAGGCTCCTGGTTCCGCCTCAGGCAGCAGCACCCGCTGCCGGCATCACCGAGAAGAAACTGCTGGTTGGAGCCTGTGTGTTTGTTTACTTTTGACTGTGGAGGAAAGAACTCTTGTGTTTTAAAAACTGACTTTTAGAATAAGTCAGATCTAGTATTTATTATATGAAACAATAAATGGGAAGGACATGAGGTGCCTAACCCTGGGGGTTGATCAGGGACTAATAAGAAGCCTGACAATGCTGCTTTGCCCCAGATGGAGCTCTGGGGAAGGAACCTGCATGCCTCTATGGCCTTAAAGTGAAAGCCACAGTTGGGCCCAGAGGGTGGTTAAGGTGCTGGACTCCCACAGAGCGGCCACAGCTTGAGGCCCAGGGCTGATGGCTTTGCTTTCTCATGTTCTCCGCTTCTCCTTCTCTAGATCTCTTTCTGTTGAACAAGTTTAAAAACTAATAATAGTAAATAAAATTAAATAAATAATTCTTTAAAAAAGAAAGCCATAACTGTGGGACAAGGATAGCTAGTGCCAACATACTCTGTTCTAAGGAGTGAGAGCAGGAAGTGCAATATTACCATCACTCGCCCAGCGCTTAGCAGAGGAAACCCAAACTCATCGTTCCAAAGTATAAAATCTCCTTTTTATCAGCTTTACTGTATAGTCATCTCTTCATGTAGCTTGCAAAGACGTTTCCTCACTAAGAACAATTAAAATCAAGGTTTAGTTTTTAGTTATTAGATATTGATATTAGACATTGATTTATTATCTATGAATAATAAAATACATTTAAGGAGAATAGAGTATACTTATTCAAATTCTGCTAAAATATTGGGTTGTCAGAAAAATCATTACCTATTTTTTTCTATGTTTTTTTCTGTGGAAAAATGGATCATGACTTTTCTGACAACCCAATATATGAATGATCTCAACTGTTTTCATATAAAATGTTAGGGGGACAGTTGAAGAAATATACTCACATAAGTGTAAATGATTTAGTTGAACTTCCTGAGAATTTTGGAAAGAAACTTGGAAAAATAAATGCCAATAGATAAATATTGTTTTATGACAGGAAGGATAAAAGACTTCTAATAAAATATTCCAGTGTGTATAGTGTGTGTTTGTGTCTGTGTTTGTGTTTGTGTAAGTGTGTGTGTGTGAACATAAGCATTTAGTTCACTCGAGCCGATGGTGTCGTGGTTACGTCACTGGACTCCCACATGGATGACCATGGTTCAAGTCCTAGACTTGGTGGTTTGAAAGCCATGCTGGGTGCATGTGCATGCATGCCCAAGATTCCAGGAGGAGAATGAAGGAGAAGGGATTGCAGCGTGGCCATTACCCTGGGGGGTGATTTCTCACTTTCCCTCACTGTATCTGTCTGTCTGTCTCTCTCTCTGGTGAGTACAAATGCCTTAAGGCAAAAACCTCTATACAAAGGATAGGACAAAGGAGCTTTGAAAATGATGGAGCTGTTCTGGTATTCGGCAGTACACACATGACTCTGCATCATCAAAACCAGCCAATGCTTGCAGAGCACAAGCATGAACTCGAGAATGGTCTAATTAAGAGAAACCCACCTGGATATCAGACGGCATCAGGATGAAATTCAGACAGAAAAATTAAGCTGTACGGCAAGGGTACACCGTGACGAAGCTGAGAGCGGGCAGATGAGCCCACCTCAGCAACGTTGGACAGAGCACTGTTTCGACTACAAACAGTCAGGCTAAAGAAGAGTGGCGTACGCAATTCTGCACTTTATTGGAAAATTACCCTTTTGCAGAGAAGCAGGTTAGCAATTCTGAAACCACTTCACGAGCAGACTGGAGATTGACAAATAAGTGAATAAATTATAGGACAGAAGATCCAGGTTGCTCACTGTCAGAGAAAGGACCCAGGGGATGACAATGGTCCTTGTGGTCCTGGATTATAATTGGAGATATTGGGGCCAGCTGGTGACATGGTGATTAAGGCACTGAACTCCCACATGGCCGACTGTGGTTCGAGGAACAGACGTGGCAGCTGAAACTCACACCAGGCGCATCTACATGCGCACCAAAATCCTGAGGAGAACAGAGGAGAAGGGATTACAGCATGACCATCCCCTGGGAAGTGATTTTGTTTCCTTTTCTCTGCCTCTCTCCCGTGAGTACATACACCTTATGACAGAAAAAAAGAAAACAGAAAAAAATTGGAGGTATCAATGTGAACTCGGGTTTGCTTTAATACCATATATAGAGACAGAGAGTAGAGTTACAGTTACAGGCTGTATTTGTCAGGGTTCTCCAGAGAAAAAACTAACAGGGTAGATGGATGGATGTATCAATAGACAGACATAGATTTATTGGAGGAAATCCTACAATGGGCCACCTGCAAGTGGGGGACCCCAGAATGCTGGTCGTGGGGCTCAGCCCCTTCCCAAGGCCACGGAACTGGGGAAGTCAATGATGTAAATCTCGATCCTAGCTGAGGGAAGGCCTGAGGACCACGGGGTTCCCAGGGTCATCCCTGGAGTCGAGAAGCTGAGGAGTCTAGAGTTCCGATGTCCAGGGATGGAGAAGAAGCACGTCCCAACTTCAGAAGAAAGAGCAGATTAGCCTTTCCTGGGTGTTCATGCTATCTGGCCCTCAGCTGAAAGCATGGCTCCTGCTTATATTGGGTGAGAGTGGCTCTTCCTTCCTCACCTGCTGAGTTGCATGTCACCTGCTGAAATCACCTCACAGGCATGCCCAGATAAAATGGTTTACCACGGACAGTATTACCCGCTGACTGCTAGGTTGAACTACCCCATGGAGTATGTAAGCTGGAATACTTACTCCGTGTATGTACTTTCTAGTACTGCCCATGGACAGGGTCTACAGCCTGAAATTCCAGTAGCCATCAGTGAGCTTTGTGTATATATCTCAGTTTCCAAGTACCAATCTATAATAAAATGAACTCTTGGGAGAAATGGTTTATTCCAAACCTGGGACAAAGAAAATATAAGGTAAGTCTGGTGAATATTATAGCACTAGAAAGTAAGAGAGTGCTAAAAGAAAAACAAAAGTTAAATGAAGATGACATCATGTCAAAAGCTCCCAGGGGGACCAGAAGTTAGCTTAGTGGCTATGTCACTGGACTCCCATGTAGTTGACCATAGTTCGTGTCCCAGACCCGGTGGCTTAAAACTCACGCTAGGCGTGTGTGCGTGTGTGCCTAAGATCCCGAGAGGAGAACAGAAGAGAAAGGATTGTGGTGTGACCATTCCCCCTGGGGGGGTGATTTCTCACTTTCTGTCTTTCTGTCTGGCGAGTGCATGTGCCCTATAGCAAAAACAAAACAAAACAAAAAATAAAAAACACCTTCCCCCCCCAAAGGAAAAAAAAAGAAACGCTCCCAGGAGCCAGCCTGAAAGAGCTCCCTGTAGGTGCAGGAAGCCACATGTCTGACCATGGGCTAAGGCGCCAAGTCCACCGGAAACACAGCAGGTGTGCCCCAGATCTCAGGGAGCTGGGGAGCTTGGAAAGGAGGCAGTGGTGTGATGAGACCTGCCGAGGGTGTCCCTCTCTCTCCCTCTCCCTCTCTCTCTCTCCCTCTCTCTCCCTCTCTCTCTCCCTCTCTCTCCCGCA
>NW_006203879.1:662646-663334 GCF_000334495.1 Tupaia belangeri chinensis
TCTTTCCCTCTCTCTCTTTCTCTCTCTCGACAATAAATAAACAAATAAGTATATAAAGAGCTCCTCATCACAGAAACTAGAACAATTTGAGCAAGAAAATGCATAATGTACTATTGGATTGTAGATTCATATGTAAAACAAATATACACAAATCCATATTGATATAAAAAAACAAATATAACAAAGGAGACATATTCCAAACAGAAAACATTCTAAATAAGATGTGGAGTTACACCCCTTTCCAGAAAGTGGAGCATAATTCTCCTTTTAAACATGGACTACACTTAGAGACTCATTTTCAAGATATAACATATATAAAGGGAGAAATGATCACTTCAGAGTGGAAGAGCATGGCAAGCGTCGCCTGAACCGAGGGGTCGAGAAAGCATCCCCAGCAATGAGTCATGTTGATAATCACAGACCCCCTGATAGAATGAGAGAAGAGGGCACTCACCCCACGACATTCTTCACAAAAATCCATAAACCAGTCTGACCACGAGGAAGCTTCAGACTAACCAGATGGAGAGCCCTTCCACAAGGTTGCATGAACTGCATTGATCAAAACTGTCAGGGAAACGAGGGGAGGCTGAAGCGATGGCATTGATTGGAGGAGGCGAGGGAGGCATGCAGGCCCCTGCAGGGTGGTGTCCTGCCTGGGCTCCTGGGACAGGGAGAGGACCGAGAGGGA
>NW_006203879.1:663365-676163 GCF_000334495.1 Tupaia belangeri chinensis
GTCTGAGTAAAACCTGATGCTCAGTGAGTGGTGACAACGCAGTGTTAACATCTCACATATTATATTAACATGTTGACCTTGGGGACACTGGTGATGGGTCAATTCTCTGTACTGTGCTTTGAAATTTTCTCAAGATGTGCAGTTATTCTAAAACAAAGTCAGTTAAAAATAATTTAAAAATATGTTGTAAAGGAGTTTTGTTTTTCTTTTAGGCATAAAGAATGGATTAACAGAGGCCAGATTTGGGATCTTAAAATAAAGCTGTGGTAGGGCTGGCAGGTGGCGCGGTGGTTAAGGCACTGGACTCCCAGATGGATGACTGCAGTTCACGTCCTGGACCTGGTGGCTTAAACTCACACCAGGCACATGTGCATGTGTGCCCCAAACCCTGAGGGAAGAATGGAGAAGGAACTGTGGTGTGGCCATCCCCCCGGGGGGTATTTTCTCACTTTTCCTCTCTCTTTCTCTGTCTCTCTCTGGTGAGTGCACACACCCTATGACAAAAAAAAAGAAAATTAAAAAAATAAATAATGCTGTACTAATCAAGGTAGTGTGGTACTGGTGTAAAAATACACAAGTAGATCAACAGGAAAAAGAACCTAATTTTTTTTTTTTTCATTTGAGAAGTTTTTGCTATAGGGCATGTGCACTCACCAGAAAGACAGAGTCAGAAAGTGAGAAATCACCCTCCATGGCGGATGGCCATGCCTCAATTCCTTCTCCTCCATTCTCTTCTTGGGATCTTGGGCACGCATGCACATGTGTCTGGCATGAGTTTAAGCCGCCAGGTCTGAGACTCAAACCGTGGTGGACTAATGGGAGTCCAACGACCTAGCCATTACGCCAACTCCTGGTCCTGTAAAAGAACCTAAATTAGAACCACGTTCATGTGAGCGACTGGTTTTCCACAAAGGTGCGAAGGCAGCTCAGTGAGGGAAGCATCTCTGACAGATGGTAATGGACGTCCATGAGGAAATGGCATGAACCCCAGTCCACACTCTTCATGCCAATGTGGCCACTGGATCTCTGCTCTACATGCCTTGTGTCCACTTCTGTGTTGGGTTATCTGGGTTTTTTCTTATTGATTTTTAGAGGATTTTACCTGCTTCAAATACTCTTTCAATTGCAGTTTGTGGCAAGTATGTTGTATGAGTGTGTTACTACACTCTTTAATATTGTTATTTTCAGGCCACTTGCAGCAACACTTCAGACTTACCGACTCTGTGCAGCTTCACTGCATTTCTGCAATATAAATCATCCTATTTCTACTTCCCGCTGACTGCTGACTTAGTGTGGACTCCTAAGGAAGTTATTGATCACTTATCTGATTTCCAACTTCCAAAATTCGATGTCCTCTCCTGTTCTTTGTAATTTTTAATTTGCTTTTCTAACTCTTTTGCTATCATCTCATTGGACTTTGGTTGGTGGAAAGACACTTGTTTTCAGGTTTTCATTTTGCCATGTTTAATGAGAGAACATTCCACTATTTAACAGGTATATTTTTAAAAAAGGAAATAAAGCCACCAGAGTGCCTCGTTTCGTACGTGGTTCTCCCGGGGACTGGTATTCCGAAGCTGGCCGTGGGTCCTACAGCGGCACAGACATTCTCCCTTCTACCCTTAAACTCGGTCTGCCCACCAGTCTGTCGGTTCCATGAAATCACAGTTCAAAGGCTTGAGTTATCTTGGTCTGGAGAATTGCTAGGAAGGTAACCAAAAATCAAACCAAGTTCTTCAGAACCTGACTATAGCTTCCTCTTCCACGGAAAAAACTATGCCATTTCTAAAAAGGCACTTACCTGATAGACTTAAAATGAAAAATCAACTGGGAACGATTTTAACCCAGAGCTAAAAAAAAGGAGAAACTGCATGTTTGACATTTATGCAAGACAGCTTATTGAACAATGTGTTTGCTGGTTTTTCTAATAAAAGGAAGACACGCTCTTGGGCACTGTGCTTAATTTCACATGCTCTTTATTCCAAGTCTTCTGAGGAAAATTCACAAGTCCTGAGGGTTAGAAGAACTGTTTCCAGATAACAATCACCTTGGGTCTCTCGGGATTGAATTCCATTTCTGACATGTACACTTGATTATAGCAAATTGAACTTCAATAATATCTGAAACTTTTGTACGAAAGAAATGGTACAAACCGTATTTACTGCCATGTTAACTGGTAACCTTTTGTTGACTTCTGAGATGAATTTCAAAGGGCGAAATGCTATTGCTTTGCTACAATGACCTCTTTCCTCGGAGAAACCTCTCCGCTTCCTGGCAGTGTCATGGTGATTGCGAGTCACTTACAGGCTCTAGCGAGCTTTCTTTCCCTTGTTGTACTGCGATTTTATATTGCAGACTAGGGGGCTGTTCAAAAATGTACATTTCATGGGAACCAGCAGTTAGCGTAATGGCTATGTCACTGGACTCCCACGTAGTCAACCGCGGTTCGTGTCCCGGACCCGGTGGCTTAAAACTCACGCCGGGCGCGTGTGCGTGCGTGCCCAAGATCCCGAGAGGAGAATGGAGGAGAAGGGATTGTGGCGTGACCATCCCCCCTGGGGGGTGATTTCTCGCTTTCTGTCTCTATGTCTCTCTCTGTCTGTCTGGCGAGCGCACGCACCCTACAGTGAAAATCTCTCAAAAAAAAAAAAATGTACATTTCATGATGAATGAAATGTACATAAAATCACATAGTGCATTATTAAACTTCCCTAAATAACAAAATTGTGCTGTGATCTCGCTGAGCAGTAAGTGTATAGAAGTCTCCCTGAGACACAGCGTGTGCAGGCCCTGTCTGCACTGCCACATAGCTGTGTGTGTGACGCTGACACCACTCTCGCCTTTACTGATATGACGCTCCCCGGGCTCTGGCAGACGTGCGGGCCAGCTACGATGCTTCTGCAGGTGGAGAACTTACACACGGGACATACACAAGAGTGAGGGCTTTGTGGAGTTTTGGGGAACCAGGTGCAGAAGAACAGGAGTTCGGGCTGACACAGCACCAATGCAAAGCACTGCAGGTGCAGAGGCGGCTCCATCTCCAGAGGACGACCGTGGCTCCAGAACAGCAAAGCTGAGAAAATGAAGTGGCCGAGTCATCAGGGTCAGTGATATTGACTGAGTCCTGACGACACTGGAGAGCCATAAAAGGAGGTGAAGCTGAAGAGCCACGTGATCCCTCATTTATCATTTTAAATGCTCACAATTCAAAAGATAGCTTCACGCCCAGGCATGTTATTGAAGCCCTGCTGCTCTCCCACCCCTCCCTAAGAGCTGGGTGCAGTGGTGTGTGCCTCTTTTCTCATCTACTCAGGAGGCTGAGGCGGGAGGGTGGCAGGCTCGAGGCTGGCTTGGGGCAATATGCAAGACCCCTCTGAAAAGGCCTGGCACCTCCAGAGTCCGCAGCAGGGAAATTGCTACACACCCACACTCTCTTTAAAAGAGAGAGTACTTTAGCAGCAAGAAACAGGACGAATCTGGGATACCAGGTGATTGGTATTTCCATTATTGTGAACATCCAAGCAAGGAATGGTAAGAGAACTAGCCTGAGTGGTGACTCACAGGGGCAGAACGGCGACCCGTGGGGGCCATTATCAGGAGGAGACCTAGCAGAACTCGGCAGTCTGTGGGATGCGGAAGGGCGAGACCAAGGGAAAGGTCAACGTGGAGCTCGGTTTCCTGCCTCGGAGCTCGGCGGTGTGGGGGTTTGACTGACAGGTGAGGTGTGAAAGCCAGGTGTTTGTGAGTGGGGAAGTGCTGACTTCCACTGTCGGTGTGCTCATTCTGGGGACTCCTAAAGAAACTGGCCATGCTGCACATGTGCATCTGGAGTTCAGAGAATCTCTGGCCTAGAGATAGAAATCGGTGGTTGACCCTTGATGAGGCCAGAGGCTGTAGACTTCAAAGCACTGGCATCCTGGAGGATGGTCTTGAAGACTCAGACAAATCAGAACAGTAATAATTGACTCCAGAGATCCTGATAGCAACACTATGTTAGGGCAGAAAGACCGCAGATTAGATGAAGAGGGATCGTCTTACAAAGCTCATCCATTGCCATTGCTCATGGATAATTCACATCATCTTCTCCAGCTGCTCAACTCCTCTGATCAGACCCAAACTCCCCTTACAAGAACAAGCAGAATGAAAGGTACGCAGGATGAGGGCGGGGGCAGGAGGAAGACTGAGAGGAGCAGAAGGCGCCCCGTGGGTACGTCTGAGAGTGCCGTGCGCTCGGCCCGATCACCACGACTTGGGAGGACAAGATAAAATTGTGAAGGAAACACGTTAGGTCAGAGAATTAGCCCGGTGTTGTCAAGGCAGCTCGGTGGACACCCCGCGCGTGGGGATGTTGTGTAACAAGCCAGTGGGAGAAGGGACACAGCAGGGGCCCCAAGTCTGCTGGTTAGGAGGAAACAGCCATCCCTTACCCTCCTCAGCCCGCTGAATTTCCCGGAATTTCTACCCAGGAAGCCAGGGTGCAACATGGTCTTCATGCCACATATGAGAAGCCAGATCGTTGTCTGATGGAAATCCTTCTGCCGAGGCCGCTCTGTCGTGTTCAGCAGTGGCCGGAATCTGTTCCTGCCACCCACCCCCAGGTGCTTCCCTGGGAAGAGATGGCCTAGCCGCTACAGCTTCCAGGCATGGGCCTTTGATTACTCAAGGGGAACATGCAGACACTTTATTTATTTATTTATTTTTTCATACAGGGTAGGTCATCTTGAAATATTTAGAATACTTCTTGTGGCTCAGGTAAGAGCTTAGTGTATACAGAAGCATGGAAATGGTTATGGAGGGACCAGCAGTTGGTGTAATGGCTATGTCATTGGACTCCCATGTAGTTGACCACGGTTCTCATCCCAGATCTGGTGGCTTAAAACTGAACGCCGGGCGCGTGTGCGTGCATGCCCAAGATCCCGAGAAGAGATTGGAGGAGAAGGGATTGTAGCGTGGCCATCCCCCCAGGGGGTGATTTCTCGCTTTCTGTCTCTCTGTCTCTGGCTGGCTGGCGAGCACACGCGCCCTATAGCAAAATGCTCCCCAAAAAAAAAAAAAAAGAAAATGGTTATGGAAATGGGAGACAGTGTAGGAAGAGGGTTGAAGAAAGCGTGTGAGGGAACCAGTAGTTAGTGTAATGGCTATGTCGCTGGACTCCCACATAGTCGACTGCGGTTCGTGTCCCGGACCCGGTGGCTTAAAAACTCCCGCCGGGCACGTGTGCGTGCGTGCCCAAGATCCCGAGAGGAGAATGGAGGAGAAGGGATTGCGGCATGACCATCCCCCCTGGGGGGTGATTTCTCGCTTTCTGTCTCTATGTCTCTCTCTGTCTGTCTGGCGAGCGCACGCGCCCTACAGTGAAAATCTCTCAGGAAGAGGGTGGAGGAAGGGGGAGAGTGAGAGGGAGGGAATCAAGGAGAAAAATAGGAGGCCAGACATTTACGGGACGTGGAAGTGCATGTTATCACTTGATGACAACGTGTGTGGTGTCTTCACCTGGGCGCTGTGAAGTGGGTTCACGTGGCGTAAATTCACTTTACAAGTTGTAATGTGGCCCCGTCTCTGCATCCTTTTCACTGTTGCTTCTCAATATTCCAATTCGTGGTACCAGCAGTTAGCGTAATGGCTATGTCACTGGACTCCCACGTAGTCGACCGTGGTTCGGGTCCCGGACCCAGTGGCTTAAACTCGCACCAGGTGCCTGTGCGTGCGTGCCCAAGATCCCGAGAGGAGAATGGAGGAGAAGGGATTGCGGCATGACCATCCCCCCTGGGGGTGATTTCTCGCTTTCTGTCTCCCTGTCTCTTTCTGTCTGTCTGGCGAGTGCACGTGCTCTATAGCAAAAACCTCTCAAAAAAAAAAAAAAAAAAGAAAAACAAAACTCCAATTCGTAATTTTTTTTTTCTGTTATTGAAGTCTTCTAGTCTTCTTGTTAAAACTGCAAGTTTCTTATAGAAAACTGAAGAGTTGAAAGTTTCTCTTCAGGGATTTTAAACTGAAATTGATTTCATTTTATAATCACAGAATATTGTCATTGTAGCTTAGAAGTCAAAAGTGCGATGTGTCAGATTTAAGAAGTTAAAAGAAGCCCTGTGGTCAGATCCTACCTTTTCAAGACAATGACCACACCGTTACGATTGCAGCCCTTAGCACTACCAATTATTCAGCCAAAAGATTTAAATCTTGTGCTTGCTTTTTCCCTTCTCCCTTCTCTAGTTTCTGTCCCTTGATTTCGGAAACCGTGGTGGACACAGATTCCTTTCCTGCATCGCGCTTCACCATGGGCTTGCTGACTGTGCTGGGAATACAGTCCTAAGCAACAGGGAACAGAGCTGCTTCCTCCCCCACGTGTCGGGGATGGTTTGGGGGTAAGACGCCACTCCGCCGCTCCCCTGTGCCTGAGCTAGCAGCTCACAGCCTGTGCGTGAGCACGCTGGGCTCCCACAGGACTCTGAAAGGGCTCTGTGCCTCTGGGAGCCCAGACGTCTCCACTGACCAGCGAGAACAGTGGGTGAGGTGGCAGTTCCCAAGCTCCCGGCATTGGTGCTTTTCAGGTTAAAGTGCTGTCATTCCTACGGAATGACAGGCTAGTTCTGCAAGATCCCAGGCATAAGTAAAGCACAGTGACACTTTTTAAATCACCAGAGGGCTGGTGGTGTGAGACGCACCATAGTGGGGATTTCAGGTACTCGTCCACTCGCGTGTTTCTCCTGCGCTGGTCCCAGACTCTAGCGCACTCAGCTCCTAGGGGACAGTCGAACATGCCATCCATGAACAAGTAACAATAGCCCTTCAAGACACTATAAACCTTATGTCAACAGATTGCAGACTGGGAGATTATAATCCCCAATTAGTAACTCTACTGCCTCAAATCTCTTAGTGTACCCTTAAAATGGTATGGCCTTTCAGCATCAGGGAGTGAAGTTCCTTCTTCTGAATGTCGCGCTCACCTTCTGTCCAAAGAGTCATTGCTCATTCACAGGCTTTACAATTTGCCTTCCGTTTATCTCATATGTCATGAATTAAAATGATGACTCTCCTGCCCATAGAAACTAAGTTTTGTTCTCCCCACTCCCAGGGAAAACAACCTTCTCTTCATTTTAAACATTACTTGAATGTGTGGCAGGAGTCTCTAACATTTAGAGTAGGTGGCATTTCCACCTGCTTTGAAGAGCTTCCCAGGTGTGCTCACTGAAAGGAACACAGTGGGCTTGTTCCGCTTATGTGAAGTCCATGTAACTTGAAGGCTGGGATTCTGATCCAGCCAGGGACTCCTTTTCCCCAAGTTTTAGCAAAGTGTCTGCTTAGAAAGATCGTTATCTTTTTGCATCACAGAGCAGTGACAGGAATGAGGCTTTAGCAAAGCTGATGTGCAGATCCAGACAAACCCTGCTTGTAGGTGTTGGCTCCTTCAAAGCAAGCAGCAGGAAGGGGGCTCAGGAAGGCACCCAGAAGCAGAGATGCTGGCTACTGAGTTGCATCCCTGCACTCGTCTCCAGCCAGAGCTTTTATTTCTGTAAAGAGGACAATTGACTTGATGTGGCTTAATTTAACTAAGTGAAGCAATTAAAGTTACATGATAGTTTTCATCCCCAGCCAGGCACTTGCATCCACCTCGCTCTCCACATTATCTGCTTGGAAATCACTTCCACTATGTAGATTCCGTTTTTCTCCCCCCTTTTTCAGTGAATCGCAGCTGTAATTTTCAGATAGTGGCAAAAGCTCAGGATTGGGAAACCTTAGCATTTCCTAAAAATATTAGCCTGTATGTCTGTGTATATGTATCATGTAACCAGTGGGCTTTGCTCCTTGGCACTGAAGCTAAAATTGTAATGTAAAAGTCTTCCAGTTATGCTAAAAAAAAATATGTGAAAGTGAGTGAGCAGAAGAGTCAGGTTCTTATTTTTTTGAGTAGCAGACAAAATTTATTGTAAGAAAATGTTGAAAATATTGGTCAAAATAGAATACATTTTTCATCGTTTCTCTGGACCAAAAACTAAAGCATAAATTTTTACATGTTTGACCTCTGGACCCCTTTCTATTTTCTTTCTTTATTTTTATGCATCACTCAGGTGTTCAACCTTTTGTATATAAAACCTTTCTTAGCAAATTCTTTCAGATTACAGTAACTTTAGACAATGACCGTATGTAACAGTCCAGGTTCAAGAAGGTAAACTTGTTTCAGTTATGTATTTTAATTTAAAAGGTGAATGAAAGCCAAAATTATTTCATATATTAATTATTATATTATATAATAATTAAAAAATTACTTTAGAAAAAAATAATAAATACATGAATTTTTAATGAAAAATCTAAATTTTAAGCTACTAAATTTTAAGCTATAATTTGATATTACATAACTACTTTTAGACTTATTTCTCCTGTTTATTGAAATGCAAAACACAACATAATTTTTTCTTTTTAAAAATTATGTTTAGTTTTTGGGACCAGCAGTTAGCATAATAGCTATGTTGCTGGACTCCCACGTAGTCGACCATGGTTTGAGTCCCGGACCCGGTGGCTTAAACTCACGCCGGGTGCATGTGCGTGCATGCCCAAGATCCCGAGAGGAGAATGGAGGAGAAGGGATTGCAGCATGACCATCCCCCCTGGGGGGTGATTTCTCGCTTTCTTTCTCTCTGTCTCTGTCTGTCTGTCTGGCGAGTGCACGTGCCCTATAGCAAAAAACCTCTCAAAAAAAAATTATGTTTACTTTTTCTCTGGCATAGTTTTTTTTTGGTATCATGTAAATTGTACTATGAGAATTCAAATTTAAAATAATATAAAATAACTGAATGTAGTTTTGTATTTCTATTAAAAGTTTTTATTTTAATTTATTTACAGGCATTCACTGTATAGCAATACAGCATAGAAAAAGAGATTTTCCATCCAGAATACATTGTATGTTGGCTCCATCAAGGATATTACCATGCATGTTATCATCAGCAAATAATTTTCTATTTCTTGTTTCTTAAATATTTTAATCCCAACCTCCGATTCTCTACTTCTCACCCTCTGCCAATTTCCCTCTTCTCCCACACTGTCTCTGGTATCTACAATTGTTTTCCATGCCTTTTTTTTCACATTTTATTGATTCACTAAAGACATTAATTAAGTTAAAAACTTTCAAAAGCAAATAGAGGATATATATATATATATATATATAGTGAACATACTTTAAAGTAGTACCTGGGGTTATGTAGATTTTTGCAGTCATTAAATAGCTATTAATACATTTTTAAAATTATTTATTTATTTATCCACTCATTTATTTTTTAATTTGACCAGAGAGAGATACAGAGAGAGAGGGGGAAAGTGAGAAAGGAAGCCACCAGGTCCGGGACTCAAACCGTGGTTGGCCATGTGGAGGTGTCCAGCACCTTAACTGCCACACCACCTGCTGGCCCCATCTATTAATACATTTTTAAGTGTCTTTTTTAATTTCAAGAAAAACAGTTTTAGTTTTAATACATCAAAATCAAGAAAATGTTAAGAGAAATTTGCTTACAATTAAATTTCTCTTAAAATCCAGGACAAAGGTAAGGATTCAGCTCACATAGTAGGGAGATGCACCTTTCAACAGTTCAAGGGAAGACAAACATTCTTAAATATGGAAATCAAAGCATCAAAGAAAATCAGTAATATTTTTAGTCTAAATTCAAAAAATTATATTTTACTAATTCAGACTCATTTGGTTAATATCTTTTCTATCGAATTCACAGTGTTACTGTGATCTGACATTTCCATTTAAATCCTGAAAGTTAACATTTGACATTTCTGAACTTGTCCCTGCCATTAAGTTGGCCTTTATCTTGATCATTTCTAGTTCTCTTATTTCTGTCTATCTTTAGTTTTCCTGATACAGCATTCCCTTCAGAACTTCTTGAAGAGCTGGTCTGATATTGATAAATTCTTTCAGGCTTTGTTTATCTAAGAATGTTTTGGGCTTTCCTTCCCATATGAAGGACAATCTTGCTGGGTATAGCACTCTTGGTTGAAATTGTTTTTCACTTAACACTTTGAATATATTTTTCCATTCTTTTCTTGCTCGCATTGTTTCCAGCAAGAGGGCTGATGTTACCCTGATGGGACAGCCTTTGAAAGTAAATTGATGTTTCTCTCTTGCCAATTTTAGTATCTTTGTCTGCAGTTTTGGTCAATCTGGCTATGATGTGCCTTGGGGAAGATCTTCTTGGGTTGAATCTATGTAGGATCTTTTGCATTTCTTGGGGCTGGATATTTGAGTGTCTGTCTAGATTTGGAAAGTTTTCTTCCATGATTTCATGGAACAGATTATCAATGCCCTTATTAGTTTCTTCACCTTCTGGGATACTGATGATCCATATGTCTGGGCATTTAATGGTGTCTGGTATTACTTGTAGGTTATTCTCATTTTGGGGGGTTATTTTCTCAGTCTTTTTGTGAATTTTTCTAGATCAGAAGTTCTATCTTCTACACCTGAGATTCAACCTTCTTTGTGATCTAATCTGCTTTGGATATTTTCAAGGGAGGTTTTGGTTTCCTGTATTACAACCTTCATCTCTAACAATTCCATTTGATTCTTTTTTATGATGTACATCTCCTCTTTCAGATCGTGCAGGAACCTCCTCACCTCCTGGAACTCGTCTCTTTTCTCTTGCACCTTCTGGAGTTCACTGTCTCTCTTCTCTTGCATCTGTTAGCTTTGTCACTATGAATATTTTAAATTCTTGATCTGATGTTTCCATGAGTTCCCTTGTATTGTCTGTGGAGGAAGAGGAGTTATTCTTTTCCTTTAGAGGAAAGGTATTTTCTTGGTTTCCCATATTTCTTGTGCCTCTGTGGTGGTTTCTGTCATCTGATGGATCAAATGCTTTTTTCTAGTTTCTGAAGTTAAATCTGAGCTTTCTGACAAATGCAGGAGGAGGTGACAGGCAGTCTCTAAACAGTACCATTTTTCTTCCTTTACACAGTTGATTTAATGAAAATTAAGGATTAATCTGACCCTAAAAGTATTCAGATATTTGCTTACTGAGCACCTATACTTTGTGGAGGCTGAGCAGAAAAGTGAGAAAGGTAAAAAGAAAAGAAAAAAAGAAAAGAAAAGCAAAAAAAGGGGGAAAAAAAAGAAAAAAGAAAAAAAAAAAACAATTGACCAAAAAAAATGAGGCCTGACAGGAACGCAAACATAGGTGGCTACTAAATGACTTATCCTATGGGGGCAGGGGAAAGGTAAGAAGTAGAAAGAGTGGTAGAGCGCTAAGAAGTTTAAAATGAAAACAAAACTAAAAATATAGAGAGAGACAGAGAGAAGAGTAAGTAGGGTGCTGACCTGGCTCCTTGGCTAAGTCTGGCAGAGGGTCTTGGGTAGTCCTGACCCCTGAGTGCGCCCACTCGGAGCTCAGATAGAGATGGCTTCTGACTGGCTTATCCTGGCTCCTTGGTGGGGAATTGGAGGGAAAATGACTGCAGTGTGACTAGACTCTGTTGAGAGATCCTATCTTCTCCTTCTCTGTCTCTGTTTCTCTTTCTCTTATGTGTATGCTTGTATGTTCTATCATGAATAAAAGTAAAATTTAAATAAACAAAACAAATACACAAAATTCCCAACTATTTTACATTGCTAACATTAAGAAAATGAAAGGTAGTAAGAGCAGAAACATGCGAATTTACTGTCCTGAGCAGGTCATTCCACATTTTATGCTGCCACCTTGTAAGGGATGACTCGCTAGTTTCTCTAACAATAAAGGACAGAAAAATATGTACCACCAATCTGAGGAAATATACTCATAAATGCATGTACATGGTATAAAATATGAAGTGCACACATTTCGTTTTGTCTTGTTTTAATATGACTGATGACAAAGAAAACATATCTGTGTGTGTGCATGCGTATGTACATTTATCTGTTGTATGGCATGCCAATACCATGAGCATCTGCAAATCTACTCCTCAATGCAAGAACTGAAATGTTTGAATGAGTAGTGTGCATATCTTTATGCCACTCTTGTACCCATTTTTTGGCTGAGAAATAACACTAATTGAAGTTTGCATTCATCGTTTCTTTGCTTTCTTTAAAACACTTTAAACTTTTCAGGTAGTTGAAGATTTCCAGAAAGTTGCAAAGTTTTCAGGGAGCTCTCTTATATGTTTTACCCAAACTCACCCAAATTTAACATCTTGCATTATTACAGTGCATTGTCATGAAAAACAAGGAACCAATATTGGTGCAATTCACAGAGCTCACTAGATGCACGTGCTCATTGGTGTGCATGTGTGCCATGCCACTTCATGTCATATATATCTTAATGTACTTCCCCCACAACCAAAATACTTGACTATGCGTTCATCACAAGACTCCAACTTTCCACTCATTTATGGCCACATTCAGTTCTCTGCCTCAACTGGAACTCCATGTAACCACAATCTGCTCTCCATTTCTACAATTCTGCTATTTCATGAATGCTATACAAATGAAACTACAGTGTGTGTGAGCTTTCAGAAAGGTATTTTTCACTCAGCATGATTTCCTTGAGGTTTGTTCAAGTTGCTTTGTGTATCAATAGTTTGCTCTTTTTCATTTTTGCGTAGTATTCAATAGCATGGTTTTACCACTGATTGTTTAACCACTCACTATTGAAGAATATTGTGGTTGTTTCCAATTTGAGCTGTCACAAATACGGCTGTTAGAAATCTTCACGTACAAGTTCCAGAGTGAAAATAAGTTTTTCTTTCTGTGGAATAAAGGTCTAGAAGTATAACTGGTAGATTATATTGTAAGTCTACTTTTAGTTGTGCTTTAGTTTTTTATTTGTAAGAGAGACA